>NW_027175931.1:9524122-9591622 GCF_023055335.1 Clinocottus analis | reverse complement strand
TCATTAATATCTGTGCCAGGAAGCTGGAACAAAGGGTCTCAGTGTGGTTTACCCAGGATGAGGACTTTGTAAGGACCATCTTTTACCTCAAACAACACAAAGTGGGTCTGTGCGGGGCTCCAAAGAAGATTCGAAAGTGTTTATGAAAATAAATAAAAATGACAGTTCAAAGAAAGAGTGTCTACAAAGCTCAGTGCTACATTCCACTTTATTTGACTTTTAGCAATATGATATATTATAAGACTGAAATCACAAAAAATGGAAAAAGTTTGGACCCAAACACTTATTTCAGAGATGATTGTGATTATTTAAGACATTAGTAAACTGTATGCCTTCAACAAACAGTTTAGGAGCTTAGCTTGCTAAAATAGCTCAGCGTTTAATGGTGTAAGGAACCCCTCCCTGAGCTCTATGTTTATATTGTTCTGGACTCAAGCTATATCTAACTTGAGAAGTCGTACGTGAGCTGCAGTGTTGTCGTGACACACACAGTCTGGATTGCTTGGAAAGCACCACTGTGGGCTATAATTATCACAATGATAGAAACCTATATTTTAGGAGTTTTGTAATGGTTTCAACATGGCATGTGATGTAAAACTGTCGGGGAAACTTGCAGCTGGGTTGTGGTCTTCTGCAGAATAGAGATTTTTATCTGATGTATATCGGCCAGGACAAATTTGCACTGCTTCTCTCATTTAATTTGCATAACACCATCTGCACAGTGTTAGTATCTGCAAAGTCAGCACCTAATTATGCAATCAGTGTGTTGGCCTGGCTTCAGGGTTCATTCTGCCAGAGAAGGAGCGGTGGATGTGTTTAAGATCAGTGAGCTCAGAGAGAAATGAAAGCATAATGATACTGATATAGAAACTCTGATTGAATTTAATAACAATCCGAAATCCTAACAAAGACCACAAATCCACTCAGAGGGAGTAGCAGTATTGTGATTGTACTGCATCACTGATACAACGATCCAAATTGAATTTAACTCGAGAAAGTTTTGTTTCACTAATGCAGTATGAGTTATTGCTTTTAAAAGGAATGCAAGCACTGTACATGCAATACAGTTTTAACTAATTCAGAATGGTTTCCTTGCACATGATGTGTTATTCACTCATCATTTATATTTCTATAGAATTAAGGTTCATTTAGTTTTCCAATGCACAACTTAGGGTAGAACAGAGACTGGATATGCGTGATAGTAAAAGCCAAACACATTAAAAGTCTTCCAGCTCGTTTCATCGTGTAGTTAAACCGTCAACATGTAATTTGTGGGATTTCCAAAAAGTAAAGTAATGTGTTGTTAAATTGTGCTGTCATGCTTCTGACGTCTTCCTATATTTACCTCTTGTGTGAGAGCAAATACAAAAAAGGTTTTCTGGGAATCTGGAAGGGATGGCGTGCATTTGTGGATTCACTGCAGACGTTACCCACACGAGAAATTGTAAGCCAGTGACTTCTTTCAGGTCGCTGTTTTACAATTTCAAGTCAATCATTGTGTGGTGTGACATTTTCTTATTGCATATCTGGCAGCATTTTGCCTTAAAGGATTGCTTCTGCGTTTAGGTGTGATTGAAATCAAAAGCTTAGCTGATGTTTATATTCCAACCTAGAGTTGAAAAGTTATTGCACGTCTTATTTGGCTTCTTTAGGTTCCCACAGTGCAATTACAAGCAAACTCATCAACATGAACAATAGTCCAGACTAAACGCTAACGCACGAGTAAATTCTGTTTTTCAGGAGCCAACCACTCCATATTAAGTTGGTACATCGTTGGTATCGGATTGTTACTGACGAACCACACCTCTGTTTCCTTCGGAGTGTGTTTTTTTTCAGGTTTTTTTGCTTCCCACTGAACTGTAAACAACATCATTGTAACTTGACAAAACCAAAGGAATAAACACATTCAAATAAACTGCTTACTAAAGCACACTTTGCTTCTCTTCAAGACATTGCTGTGTCATACCAAAACCCGGTTTCACGAGTTGGGACTGCAAACATCTCCCATAATTTTAGTCATATTTAGATGATTTCAGTCACATACTCAAATGTAAATAAAAACAAATAAATAAAGTATGATCCCTCCCTTGAACATCTGCATTCCCAGGGAGAGGAAAGTGTTGACACATAATCACGTATTACTGTGAATATTTTGCTTACCTGGCAGAGGATGCTGCGTATGTAATGGGCACAGGCCGTATAACCTGAATGGTCAAAGTTGTCCATGATGGTGTAGAACTTGACTGATATCTCTTCATCTTTTCCCAGATCACAGCATCCGAACTTGGAATACTGCTTACAGAAAGCCAGGGGCTGCCGGGGTTCAAACGGAGGCTTGTAGTCCAAACACTGGGGGTGACAGCACCCCCGCCAGGCCTGGAGGAGCAGCAGCAGGACGAGGAGAAGGAGGTGAGGGACAAGGACGTGCTGCAAATTACAGGTCTGGAGGGTCATGATGTGACTACTCTGTCTGTCAGGTCAGGATATTGTCTCAAAGGTTTGGATGTGATATTTCACTATAATGTGTGAAAAGAGGGAAGTTTTGATGTCAGACAATGCAGATGTGACATCTCCACCAACAGCTGTCAAGCACAGGTGTGAGAATCAAAGTTATCTTTTCTGAAAGTTTGGATTATTGGTTGTCCTCATTTGATTTCTGGCATTGTCTCTGCAGCTTCAGGCAACTGTGTGTGTGTGTGTGTGTGTGTGTGTGTGTGTGTGTGTGTGTGTGTGTGTGTGTGTGTCAAACACTCTGACCCAGCGTCACACCTGCCTGAAAGTCGGCCAGAGACGGGCAAAGCGTTCAAAACCAAGACATTGTTTGGCAAGCTGCCTCGTGACGCGTGTAAATATGGTGACGTAAGGTCAAGCAGGTCCAGTGAATTATTTGGATGAAGAGAAGGTCTGCAGTGCAGCTCTCCGGGTGGTGAGTGGATGTTAGTAGAACCAATGTCCCAAAGTCCTGATGACGTGGAGAGATTCAGTCCTTGTTACTGACGTAGTATCAGCAAAAAAACAACAACCTGTGGATCACAACCCAACTTCTTGAAAAAGTGTCCAAATCTCCCAGATACTAAACTTGAATGTCCATCACATGGTCATTTCTCAAAAGTTATTTTGTGAATGTTCAGAAAAAAAGCAGTCACATTGCTTAAAAGTAATCCAGCAGGGAAAAACAAATTAAAGTTGCCCTTTCAGCCAAAGTTTCTGCAAAAATATTTTCGTCCAGCTTGAAGTCCCTTGGAGAGTGAGTCTGTTTGCTCTGGACACGTGCTCACTCGCTGCAGCAGACCTGAGCCGTATACATGCGGACAGCGAGACAGAGTGGGAGAGGGGTTTTCTTTCATTCAGACACAGAGCCACGCTGCAGAACTTAGCTTAGATCCCTCCCACCTCGCTTCTTTCCTCCTCCTCTTTTCATTTGCTCTTTCACTCTCTTACAAAGACACGTGCATTCCTTGACATAGCATGTGGTCTATATTGCCCTGAAGTTGCAACTTTCCACCTCTCCTCTCTCCCAGCTCTCCCCCCTACAGCATTCCCAGACCTCCTCTCTGTCTCTACCGTTTCCAGACAGACTCACTGGTGTGTGTGTGTGTGTGTGTGTGTGTGTGTGTGTGGTCAGATGAATCAGGACGTGTGCTGCAAGTAGAGACCAATGGATTCTCCAGGCACAAATCCAAATCTTATGTTGAAGAACAAAGCCGGGCAACATTTGCATCCTAATGTATTAACTATTTGTAGCTACAGCATAGAAACCAGTCCAACATATAACTTAAAGTGCTGTACACACATGTTTAAACATTGATTGTACAAAGTAAATATTAAAAGAGCTTTGAGTGTTTAAAATGAAGACGATTGAGTGTGCAAATACAGTAAAATAAATAGAACGTGCAGTAAATATATGCTTGAGACGTGACTGCTTATTATTAGTGCCTCAAACATGGTTGAACAATCTGTTGTGCCAAGTTTAAAAAGCAAACTTATGTAACAGTTACAATGTCAACATACTGTCATAATCAAATGGCCATTTAGTTCTCCATCTTATTTTATGTTCTTTTTGTTTTTTTTCCTTATTTTTGTTTTGTGTGACTGTGTTGGCAGCTATTTGAAAACTAAACAGTGTATCCATGTAATTACAATTGTGTTCCATATATTCTAAAAAAAACAGATACCCAGCCGAACCATACATTTGTCGAAACGTTAATGAAATGTGACATTGTACTGAGCATATCGTAGACTAAAGGATGAGCAGTGTGTGTGTGTTTGTGTGTGTGTGTGTGTGTGTGTGTGTGTGTGTGTGTGTGTGTGTGTGTGTGTGTGTAGACATACTGTGACCATCTGTGTCTCATCATTGCCCAGCCACCTTTCAGATCAGACAGTGACTCCCATCTGGCGCTCTGTCAGACATGTTATCACTCTTCACTGAGATAGAAGCATAATCTACAGCAGGCGTTCCCCATTAAATAGATTGATGACTTTATCATGTTATGTAATTTGACAAAGTGTTCATAAGTTCTGGCATTTAATTAGGATATTAGAACAAATATAAAACATTAAGTCTTTTGGTGCTTCAACACACAATTCTGTTTTAAGTAATTACACGTGGTATCTCAGAAAATGATCTTCCTGGTTTAGAAAATGAGTATAGCTAGTCTAAGCATCTAGTCTTTTTGGAGTTTTCATTCAAAACTGAAACTTATGAAGCCATGAGAAGATCAGATCTGCTGAGACTTGACTTGTGCCACGTAACAACTAAAAACATGTCCTGCAAACTGTGTTTATACTTGTTAAATGTGCTAATCTTTAAAATGACTGAGTCAGTGAATCAGTCTGTCCTGGAAAAGACACACATGCACGCACATGGACACACACTCACACACACAAACATACACACACACACACACACACACACACACACACACACACACACACACACACACACACTCACACACACTATCTTTGTGTTATTCTCCTACACATGAGTGAGCCGTAGTTGCTGCAACTCTTGAGGTGATTCTCTGGCGACAAGGACAGTTAGATATAAAACACTCACACGTACACACTTATATTGTCATAGAACATAATCTAGTTGCTGTCTGTCATAACTATTAAGCCTATAAAGCCATTTGTATTATAGTTGATCCTCGACTTTCGAGGACCTCAACATCATCAACAAGATCAAGAGACCATCTTTCAATGGGATCACAACATAGACCTCTTCTCCACTTCCTAGCCCCTAACTTTCAGCTACCTTCCCCACTCTTGGACTGCTCTTCAAATGCTGCCTTCATTTTGATCTCAAATACACACATGTGAAGTGTCATGATTGTATTTTGCACGGTTGTGATGCTATCATGTAAACAAAATCCTGCCTCAACAACCACATTTTGCTCTTAATGACTCACACAGAGTCTCTGAGCTGAAAACAGTACCAGCAACACACTGTCACGGCTTTAAAACCTACTGTATCCAATCTGGCGTCTCAACTGCCCCCTTGTGGACTGTTTGTGTAATGCAGGAAGTAGAGGACCCTTATTTACCTGACGCAAGATCGCAACCCCCTTGTTGTGTTTCCTCTCAAATGGGTGATCATGCGCGTGACGTTGGTCTCAGAAGGGAAAGTTGACTGCACTGTTTCACCAACAGGTCTGTACACCTCAACCTCTGCTGCAGAGTGTGCTAGTGCCCAGACTTCTCTTTCCCTTCAGCCAATCTGACTTGTAAACTGAAGCAACCTGCTCTGGTAAAACTAAAGTGCCAGTTTGCCAAGAAAATCTGCGACTTAGAGAGCCAAGTTTACATCATTACTTCCATCGGCCCTCCTCACACCATATATAGGCATCTTTGTGCATGACTGGTACAGCTATGGTGTGTGTGTGTGTGTGTGTGTGTGTGTGTGTGTGTGTGTGTGTGTGCGTGCGTGCGTGCGTGCGTGCGTGTGTGTGTTGGTGTAGGAAAAGAAGAAAAATACACCATATCTCTTGTATAACAGACATTTTTTACCTCTAAAAATAGTCATACCTCAGCCTATTATACTATTTGAAAAAGTGCAACCAAGTCAACCAACATGCGTCAAAGAATAAAAATGATTTCCGCTGGAAAATCCAAATCATACAATGCAGAACACTGTGGAAGCTGTAAATATGAATACAATTCATTATTGCATACGGCTTCTGATAACATCTTGTATACCTCACTCATAAGTATGTTCAGTCAAACAGTCCCGCTCTCGGGACTGAGGAGTTATTCATATCACATCATTTTACCACAGTCTGGCTCTTGAAACTGCACCTCGTTGTTTATCATCCATGAGTCTTTCCTCCTTTCCTGGCAGGGCCCTCGTGGTGGATTAATCATAGTGCCAAAGAGCCGGTGAACACTGTTTTTGTCAGTATGAAGCCAAATATGTTTTTTATTTTGTCTTCCAGCAGACGAAGCCTTGACTTTTGTTCAAGAGTTGCACTTTTACAATCTTAAATGAAGGCCAACAAATTGGCAAGAGACATCTTCACTGTTTTCTAGCGATAACTTTCTCTGTTTGGTCTTTGTAAAAGACATGTGAGCCTCTCCTCAAGGTAACGATATCGTTTGTCTAGTGAAACGTTGCTTGGTGTTTTCTGTCAACTTCCCAGGCTGGTCATGGCAAACACTCAACTCATTTTCATTTTTTACTTGTGTCATATCTCCCAACTGCCATATTCATCTATTTTATCAACAATTGTGAAACATTAGCCATACCATTTCAGTAAAAAAAAAAGAAAAAAGTCCAACAAATCAGTCATATTCAGAAAAACATCTTTTGTTCTGACTTTGTCCTAAATTCTGCTTTATAAAATACAGAATACAAAAGTTTCATGACAAAAGCTTTGAGCGATGAATGTATATTTTTATTTGTGATTAAGATGATGCAATACCATGGCAGGTGAAGGACACTTCTTCTAACCTTGAATGGAGCTACACTCATATTTTGTTGAGTCATGTGATCATTAGTAAGTCAAGAAAAGGTTATTAAATATGATTAAAGATGAACCCTTATTACCATTAATTAACATTTAGTCAGTGTCAGGAGGAAGTTCTGTCATTTCACATTCACTGGTAGAAATCAAGACCAACCACTCTGAATTCATCATTTCATTCATGCACACCAGAAGACCAATTATAGGAATGTGACCCTAAGAAAGTGAAAAGGATTAGCACTAATTATTGCCCAGTCTTTCTTTATGTAATTCAGTAAATTATGAGGAAAGGCTGTGCAATTGGATTAATGGCAGTGTTGCATTTTCCCATAAACTTGATGTGACTTATTTATAAAGTATTTATAAACAACCCTGATGGACAAACATCTCACATTCTTATTAATTTATTAAATTTATGTTACAGAAGTCCAAAGTAAAAAGGTCCATCGTTACAAAACGTCCTTTGAATATAAGGAACTATCATGGCATTAATGAAAATGTACGAGAGAGGAATTCCTTAATACAACTTAAAACTAATATATAGAAGAACAAAAACTCTAAATTTAAATGTCAAGCCAAACTCCAACACATAATAATATAATAATCAATAAACCTTTGATGTTATTTGTTTGACTGAAGTGTAAATGACTGACGGGTACTTGTGAAGAGGTAGAAAGTTTGGGGAAAAAGAGCATTCTGCATGTTAAGTGAGGTACACATAATGCTACAACGGTAGCATCTTCACATTTAACATTGAGCTATTCTTGTTTTTATGTCTCACCACATTAGATCATGTTTTATGTTTTATAACACTTTTTTTTGTAAAAAAACAAACAAAAAAACATCTGTAAAATATAACTTCAGAGACGTTTTGCACTGAAGGTTGAATCACAGTTTCAATGTCTGGTCTGTACAACAGTGTTTTCCTTCAAGTCCCATGTCATCCACACAATAAATCCTCAGTTATATCCATTCAGTCCACCTTATTTTACTGCCTTCTCCAGAAAGTGAAAATGGACTTCATTTGAACGGTGAAAAATCTTCAGTTCTACAACTACAATCCCCAAATATTCCGATTACAGAGATCAAACTATCTCAGCAAATATGTATCTCGGTTCCCCTCAATCCGATATTTGGGGAGGAGAGAAGTCTTCCAACGTTTCCTTGTCAGCAGGGCTTCTGAAAGAGTCCGCTATGGACCTGGAACCAAGTATCGCTTGTATGAGACGTTTGCCAGTTTGTTGTTCATTGACAAAGATCCTCATGTCACCACACTGCAGTCTTTACACATCTTCCTCAGGATAGAGTCCCTCTTCATGCTAATCCATTCTCCATGATGATGTCATCCCAACTCAGCTGTATCTCCTCATGCACTTCTTGCTGAGAATCCAGCCAGGCCGCTCAGAGCCGTCACAATGTCGTCCCTGTTTTTTTTTTTTTTTTTTTTTGTGGAAGACAGACTTGTCTGTTTTCATCTCCAATTTCAGTACTTCTTCTATGAAGGTCCAAGATGGGGATCTCTACAGAGGCAGAAAGCATGCAGCATAACAAGATTCAGTATATTTCTTTCAGACCAAAAGTCAAAATGTTAAAAGGCATTTGCAATTTTATTATTCAGTTTTTCCAGCTTTTGCGGAAATTGTAGTTTTCCATGCTCTCTTTTGTCATGGTCTGATCAATGTTCTATTTCACAGGTCATTTCAAATTCCATAATGTAAAAAAAAATACAACATAAGTATGTTTGTGATCTGCTGCTACCTTATGAACCATCCCGACACTCAGATCGTCTGGTTCTGGTCTACTTTCTGTCTACTTTCTGTTCCAAGAGGCAGCGTTCAGTTTTTCTGCTCCACATATCGGGAACAAGGTCCCTGAAAGCTGCAGGTCTGCTGAGACTGTCAGCTCCTTTAAATCCAGTTTGAAGACTTTTCTGTTTGAGGTTGCCTCAGTGCTGCATCTCACTGCTGCATTTCATTTCTTAAACTGCACTGCAACTTTCATTCATTTTATTCTTGAATGTTTTAATGTTTTCTTAACTGTTTTTAAATCTGCTTTTCATTTTATTTGTATTTTTTCTTGACTGTTTTAATGTTTTCTTAACTGTTTTTAAATTTGCTTTTCATGGTTTTATGTGAAGCACTTTGAATCGCCTTGTTCCTGAAATGTGCGATACAAATAAACTTGCCTTGCTTTGCCCTTACTCTGGGTCAGACTCTGAGTGCTCAGATCCTCCATTAGTTCAGTTTTCCGGATCATTTAGATTGTTATACTGCCATCTTGGGTTCAC
Organism: Clinocottus analis; assembly: GCF_023055335.1. Classification (NCBI taxonomy): domain Eukaryota; kingdom Metazoa; phylum Chordata; class Actinopteri; order Perciformes; family Cottidae; genus Clinocottus; species Clinocottus analis. The sequence continues at coordinate 9,582,376 of NW_027175931.1, read as the reverse complement.
ATCCAGTGTGGAGGGTTGTTTTCCCTCAATGGCACTGCATGGGAGCATAAATAGAGAGTATAAATGCAGTCTGTTTAATCAGCAAGATACCACATTTTTATACGTGAACCAAAGCAAAAAGTTTCACTAAGTTCTATAATTATTACTGTGCACTTTAAAGACCGGTTTACTTTGTCAAAGATTAAATATGCAACGTCTTATTTCATATCACTCAGTTTACACAAATTGTATTCTGCTCTTTGTTATTCATTCACCCTTTGAAAACAACACAAGTGTGTTTTGTCATTTCCCTCACAACATGTAGGCGTGATTGTCTTCTTTACTTACTTTCAGAGTGTCTCATGTATTTAATGCAAGAACTAAAATATCCCCCGGAGGAGGAGGATCTCTTGGATGAGTTAAAACTCTTTTGATTTTAAGCAGAAAGTCACTTGGTGACTGATCTTTTCTGCAGACTGGCTCGTCACTTTCGATGAGTAATATTACAGTAACACTGCTAACGAGATGTTTTTTTCTTTCGAGAAGAAAAAATAGAGCATGAAAAACTTAGAGGATGTTCTTCCTAAAAGAAAAGGCCCACATGAAGTTGCTGCACCACACTTTACTTCTCACCTCTGGATGGTTGGATGGTTGAGGAGCCGGGGCTCCTGGGTTGGCGGGCGTCAGGAGATCCCTCACTTCCATGTGACTGTGCAGCCAGGATTTGTCAGCAGAAACAAGATGAAAGAAGTCGTCTGGTTGGAGGGTGTTGCACATCACCATGTCGTAATAACAGATGTTCATTTTTGCAAGCGTTCTTCTTTGCGGAGGCCGCTGAGTCACTCGCGGTCACTTGGCAGAAACACATGGACGGTATCTAACTGGTTGATAACGTCTTTGCCTCTCCTGGATCTGGCTGCTGATTGGACAGCGAGGGATTTTGTTCGCGTAAACTGTTTGTGGTGAACGTGTGATCTTTGACCGGCCACACTACAAACGCATTCTGTCTGCATCAAAAAAATACTGTGAGAATATACTGCATGGTTGTGCTCTGTGTTGTTTGCTATAGGATAGAAATATAGCTATAGAGTTAATTGTAAATGAAACAAGGCGCTAAAGTTTAATTTCTGTTTAGCTTGGTTGTAGTCCTTACGCCACCTCTGTCCTGTCTCTAACTATTGGCTCTCCTCTCCCCCTGTTTCCTCAATCTCACTCTTATACAATGTCCCTTTCCCTGACAGTTTTCAGAAGTGAATGCACGAATGGCAGAAACGAGAATGAGCACTTTCCTCCATCTCCCCCATCTTCCCTTTCTACCTCACATGTAGTCATTGCCACTCTTTATCTCAGATGACTAATGTTACAAATTATGTCTTCGTCCGCTCCTTTAGAGTATATTTATCTCTCTGATGGCGGAAGTTGGCTCTATTCTGTCTGTAAAATTATCTTCTAATAACGTCAACCACAGAGATACGATGTGCTCTGACCGCTCTAATAGACACCGAGGACACACTTCCCTCTGGAAAAATGGGGAGGAAGCTCATTACTCTACCAAGGACTGACAGGACGATGACGAGGCTTTCACAGGCTGAGAGTGAAATGTGCAATTGCATGTACATGTACAAACACATATGTAGGAGAGGACACTGACTGCATGATTGGTTCTGAGTAGCCTGGGTTAAAACTACGTAATGGGGGAAAGTATGCTGACATGTTGTCAACAACACAGTGAATGGCAGTAAAGAACAACCACTACAGACTGTTTCCATTTTGACGAGTTGCCTATGGCCTGGTGACGATGCATACATAGAGCTAAATGATTTGTCGCTGCTTCTTAAACAGTTATATGACACCATCATTGTTAAAGTTTGGTTCAATTCAAGCACAAAAGTGCTTGGGACGGGAAATATTTTGAAATTTCTCTGAATATTCTTTATGTGAATCAGCAGACTACTTGTATGTGTGAGGGGTCGTTCATGATGATGAACCCACGTAGAGTTATCACCCTGCAGTTCCCCTCAGCTCTGTGGAGCTTTGAAGCATCTTTCAGTTTGTTGTCCTGGTTTTCTGAACAACAACTTCCCTGTTTGGGTTCAGTCCCATCAGCATCATTAGCTGCAGAAAGCCAAAGATCCACTGGACCTGCCTCGTGTCAAACTGCGGACAAATAGTTTAAAATGTGCTGATAGACAAGAGTGGTATTTGATTATTCTCTTACCGTCCAGTTTCAAGTTTGTTCACATTACTTTTTCACCTCCTCTGACTTCATCTTCCTCATTTTGTATCTCCATGTCCTCTCTCTGCCTTTTCATCACCCACCCTTGGCTTTTCCCGACCAGCTTAAAGAGATTTGATCTCCTCACTAACAATCAGAGTGATTTGAAGAGATGAGAGTGAATGACACTGACCTTTTAATGATGCATTTATCCTTATAATGGGGTAGAGTAACCCTGATACAAAGAGATTCCCCCGTGTGGCCTTGCTTGTTAAATTTCAACAAATCATTGTTCAAAGCTGAGTCCTTCTCCTTTCTAAATGGAATTTGCTTCCTCTGTGCTTTTTATGGCCACTATGATTTTATCAAATGCAATACATGTGTGTTAGATGAAGTAGAGTTTGTGAACACCAGGGATGAGAATGAGAAGGCTTTTGACCTTTGTCTTAAATCAAAGACCCATTTTAAAACAAATTACTTAGAATTTAAAGTAGTGAATCTATAATTTGGATTATTGACTGCTGGGAAATAACAGAAAGCTTGACAAGTGTAGCAACAGGAAGTAGAAATAGCAGGTTTGAGAGGTTTGAGCTCGGTGCTTTGGTCATTGTAAAGATGTTATAGGGCACAATCCTCTGGCTTCTCTAACTACTAAATCACACAATCACACACATAATTACAAGCTTCAAGAGGCAATCTGTTTCTGGCTTTTGATCCCACTCAGAGATCAAGCTATGATCTTCTTGTCTAATCCTTTAGATCTCTGCTGAGCCTGTGGTGTAACCAGGACTGAATGGGTTATATAACACCAGCTTGGCTTGCAAAACCAACTGACCGGCCAAGTATAGCTGTTATGTTAAGGCCACCGCAAGCCTGTAATACAAAAGGCATAAATTATATATTTTGCTCTAGGACCAATGCTCATTAAAAAAATGTTATATTGTGTTCAAATGGAGGCTAAAATAAACATTCCTGTGACCCAATTAGAGTCTCTATATGAAGGGCAAACCTTTGTCGGATTGTTACTGTTTGAGGAACTGTTCACTTTGCCAGTGATTAAAACACATATATGGTCATATGTTTTGGTGTTTTTTGACTGTTGTTTTTCCAGGTAATATATCTGGTTGGCGCAGAAGAATTGATGAATTAGGAAACATATGGATGTAATATTGCTGGTAGCTGACTTTATGTACTTAACCTTGTGTAACAGATTAAATATGAATGGGTTAAGTGAATGAACAACGCTCTCCTTACGCAAGGCATCTACAAAGTTATAGTAAAATTATATGGCAGTATTGTCTTTTAACTTTCTTTTTTAAATCTGTCGGTTTGATTTGGTTTATCTAAATGTGTGAGTTGCTTTTGTTCTGGTTAGTCAGATAGAATGTGCAATGCAGTGTATATGTGTGTGCGTGTGTGTGTGTGTGTGTGTGTGTGTGTGTGTGTGTGTGTGTGTGTGTATGTGTGTGTGTTTGTGCGTGCGTGCGTGTGTGTATTATTGGGTATTCAAAGTAAGATCTACTTCAGTATTCACTGTAGAACATGTCCAATCAAAATAGTTTTGTGCTTCCCATTTTAACTGTAGTTTAATATGTATTATATTTGTCAAAAAAGAAAGGTAATGTATCTAAAGTTGAGGCTATTTTACATAAGTTCTGAAGAAAAACACATTTCCATATACACATTTTTCCGTTATCGGACTGCAGCAGTATTGTTTGCTCCTCTCTTCCATCTTGTCAGAAGGCACAGGCGCAAACTACAGCCACTACTACGATGTTGCCAATGGTTGCGAGCACAGCGACCCACAACCAAATAGTGTCACTGGACACTTTCCCATCATCCTCTGCTTCTGAGGGTCGAGAATAGCCGGCGTTGAGGTTGGAAGTGGACGTCTGCAGGGACGTGTTGCCATTGTACGGAGAATCCATGAAGGCCCCGCTCACAGCCGGGAAATGCTGTCAGGGGAGAGAGGTGGGAGCGAAGGAAAGGAAAAGACAGGGAGAGGATTTTTGTTGTAAATTACACATTATTGTTGGACAAAGTCTGAGGGAAGTTTAAATACATTTACGCTTCAGCAAAAAAAACGAGAGCATATCACAGTACAGGCAGTGTTTTGATGAGAGTTATTTTGATAAGGATACAACAAATATATGAATTATATTATTTTATATTGAATATACAACAAAATGTTAAAGCTGCTTTAAATGCACAGATTGAAGAATGATAGACGAATGATACATGCTAACTATAATTGTTCTTCATTTAATTTTCTCACTTAGCTCATTTAGCTTTTTACTAAACCCCAACACAAAAATATGACTAACCATTAATACATCCCATAAGCAGCTTTTGTACTCATATTGCAAAATGTTGTCGGTGCATATGGGAGCATGATACTGTCTTCAACACAGATAACTACTTATCAGATTGCATCATGAGTTCTGATTAAGATCTGATGTCCATCCCCTTCTCAATGCAGTGGCTTTTTTTATTATTTGTCTCAAAAAGGCTGAAAGTGAGATGCATTCATCCTTTGATGAATCTTACAATGACACGCACAGCGTGGCTGAACAATAACATGTTCTGCTCAGGAGGTCAAGCCAGCAGCTGTGTCTGGTCTCAGGACATCTTCACTGTACAGGGAATAGCAATCGGCATATCAAAGGAATTCATTCTCACATGGACACACGCACACACACACACACACACACACACACACACACACAGAGGATGGAAGGGAAAGGCAAAAAAAAGTAAGTGAGATAATGAATCCTAATTTTATCTCAGCTGGATGTGTGTGTCTCTAGGGGACATCCCTGGCATGCAGTCACCAAAACAGGACTCCATCATTTTAAATGGAGCTACATCTGGCAAATTAATAACCAAATATGTTTTCGGGGTGTTTTAGGACATTTTAGGTTATTAATTGCCAGATGTAGCTCGATTTAAAACACACACACACACACAAACACACGCAAACGCTATCGCTTTAGTTGCTTGTGTTGCTGCTAGCTCTTCATTCTGGAAGTCGGACACCTGCGTTACAGACGTGCAGTTGGTGAACTCAGGTGTGTGAACTTAATCTACTGGAACTTTTCACACAAGCTGCCGACACACCGCAAAGAAGGCAAGCACACGTTCTGTGTGATATTCTAACATTCAAACCATTTACTGAGCAGCCTGACACAAACAGACAGCTCAGTGGGCATTCATAATTGAAGCTGAAAGGTTCAAGTGATTCTGACCCTTTAACATGTGGGTGTTGTAGCATGTAAAAGCACAGTTTTGTGAAAGTGTTTTCATGTGAAAAAAAGACTTGAAGTCTGACTTTGTTTGGAAATCCTTTTATAACCAGATTTGGAGTTCTTTTTTTTTGTTTTTTTTAAATCATTTGTTTGATAATTAGGATGTTTGACATGACTGGGAAATAACATGCAAATGCACAAAAGGGTGCAGCTGGGAAGTAAAGATGATTCCATAATTAATTATTAATTTAAATAAAATACTATATATTTAAAGGCTCATCTCACTTCAACCAGTTCCTTCTTCCAATGCGTCACAAACTATAGCTCGGTCTTTTCCTCGGCTGTTGACACTCTTTAGTGTGTACATACGACGCATTGGGTTCACAAACCAACTCCATGTAAATACTTTTGTGTAATTATTACACACTTAGAGCAACACATGGAGTGTGAAGAGTGAGATGGTCCAAACAGGGCTGGGAGAGGTGGTGGATGGGTGTAACGAACATAGGCTAGGTTTCTCGTGCGTAACATGAAGTAACCGTTGGCATTTTATCACGTCAAACAACACCAATGCCTCTTGTGAGTCGCAAGGAATTTGAATCACATCAGTACTAAGTCACATGAGTCAGTCAAGTAAAGACCAAGCACACTCTTTGCCTAAACTTAACCTCCTGTGAAGATAATATAGTAACTTTGAAACCATATAATACACATAAGCATTGACACCCCGTCTCCGACACGTGCACAACTGATACAAGATGGGTGCGTATAGCGCTATATGTAGAATCTAGCCATTCAGATAGTTTTAAACTAATCTCATAACTTACTTTAAACTTTATTTGTTAAAATATACTTGATGAACGATGAATAGTCTTTGAATAGCATTCACCTCCAGTGTATTCAGAGCCAGGTGGTAAAAATGTGGATGTATAAAATCTTAAATAATAAACTGAAAGAAATATTGATATTCAATCTTTTTTTACAAGACATTTCTGCCAAAGAACACTACAATAGACAATCTCTTTCTACAATAGAAAGAGATGTTGCAAAATGTATAAAGAATAATCATCAATATGCATTCATTAAGCCAATGAACTGAGTCTCTGCGTCAGTGTGTCTGCAGCTGAGGTCGAAGCCCTGCGATTGTAAATAGATTTGTTTTGTGTTCCAGCGTGGCTCTGGGATGCTTCAAGCATCAGGTTCAGTCTGACCCCAAATCCACCCGATCTCTATCTGCAGATGAGACTTAAGGGGACATTCTCACTGAAAACAGCTTTCATATTGAGGGGAGTAAAATAAGTTTCGTCATCACTGACCATTGCAAGGGAGACCTATCACCACACTGTCAGTGTTAAAGCTCAGTCAGTGTGTACTAACATCATTAGATTGTTATGTCTTCACGGGGGAGCAGAGGAATTTTAATACTTCCCTACAGACCCATTTTGAGTGAAGCGTCAACAAAGAATCACTGGGGGCATGACATGAGATTATGTGACAGCACTTTGCTGCTGATGCTCAAAGGTCAAGTGGAAAGACTGGCCACATTAGTTTCATCAATCTGTCTTTGCAGCAGCTGAGGAGCGCTTGATTTACTGTTTGAGCTGGACAGCAGGTTAGAAAGACACCGAGACACTTCCAGACATCACAACAAAACCAGCTCCCTATATATTCTACAATACACTCCTAAAGCTGTTCCAATGAGGACAAAGTCACAAACAACATTTAAAAACCATTGCAACTTGAGGAAAATGGACCGGGATCAAAAACGATCAATAATATCAAAACTGATTGACTTTAACCTTAAATGTTGATGAAGAGATTAACTTTTTCTTGTTACAGATATGAAAGGATCCATTTTGTCCCGACCGGTATGGATTCCAGGCCGTACATGGTATATATTAAATCCCACTTGTTTACTTTTATGCATCATTATTCATGCACAACTGTCTCATCCCATCACGTAAAACACACGACCACCGTTTGTGAATTAAATGTCTTTAGTCTAAAATGTTGCAGTTAATATATGGCAACATAATTTATAAGAAAACTTAAGAGCCCTCACATCATTCACTTAATATGCATATTTAATTAACTGCCTCACAGGGTTTTTCATGATGGAAGAAAAGGCACAGGTGTAAACTCTGCTGTTCTAATGCTGGTTTGTAAGAACTTAAAGCATTTTCGGATATAAAACTGACTTTTCAATAATATAGCCCCTATAACCTGGGGACAAGACATTTTCTAGCAAAGGGAGCACTGAACTTGTTCACCTCCTCATTAAAAAAAAAAAGCGTATGCCTAGAAACTGTGTCTCATTCTGTGAGTAAAACAGCACAGAAAGGTCATCAACAAAAACAGCAGTGAGCACGAGCATGTGCAAGAGTTATTACACCACACGCCCAGAAGACAAACAACCCAAACATAGAAGCTTGTTTTTAGAGCCAGACGGACTAAAGTCAAAGAGCTAAATACCTACTGCATACTGCAACTCCGCATGGGCAACTACAAGTGCCAATTTTAAAGGACTCTTGATATGGAGCTCTTTAAAATGATCTGATAACTACTTTTCCATTATTGGTTGGATCATTTACTTATTTATTTATTTATTATAATGCACTTGTGTTGTTAGGCTCACAATTTGCTTATTCTGCTAAAAATGACATGTGACTGACATTCGTCATCACGATACAGAATCTTTATAAACTTTAAAAGCTGAAGCAAAAAGAGGCTTTTGGTACAGGGGAAACAGGTATTGTGACGAAGTGAATCAAAAAATAAATTATTCAAGTGGCTGTCAGATGATTTTTGCCAACAACACATCCTCCGAAATCGTCAAAAAGGAATGCTTCGTCAATGGCCCTAAGCGTCAAACTATGAAGGCAGGAGATCCTCAAGCGTAAGTGTTGTATGTTTCTGTTTGTTACGTACATAACATGTATTCTAAATAAACGTACATAGTTTGATTACATACATTAGTTAGACTTAGGAAGGGAGCGTGGTTTATGTTAACTTGACTATCAACTCACATCACGACTGACTGACGACTAACGTGACAACATGTTGACGTTTACTTTAGGTTTTGTTGGTCTACTGGGGGAAAAGTCCTGTTTGTTTGACCCATCCACCTCCCCGACCACTTGCCTTGTGGAAAATCTCACACTTTACTCCACAGTTGCTCTGACTGTCTAAAAAAGATGCTCGTGGCTTTATATTGCAGTCAGTGCATCGTGTCAGACTCTGAGGCGCACTGACCAATTGTCAGTATTTGATGAACATAACAGAGCATATGAATGTTAGGGATTTGCCAGATTGCTCTGTTGAACATTGGTGATGTTATAGTGTTTACACATCAGTCATTGTTTTTATTATTATTCATTGCTTCATTGTTCATCTCAGTTCTTCGTCTTAAAACAAACTGCAGGAAAATATTTGCGTAACAAACATGACACATGGGCTTCTCGTCGAAAGAAACCTCATGTTCTATTATTTCTGAATAAATGCACCAAATGGCAAACAAATAACTCAACTCAAGAAAGATCAACCCATTCACTCCTAAAAAACACAGCTGCAAGCATCCATTTGATGAACTGAAGCCACTGAAACAATATTAAAATGCTATCATCTGTCCTTCAGCAGGAGAGGATCTTCTAATGCAAAGAATACATTTGCTTCTGCTGACGCTCTGACACTCTGGTGTGCATGCTGGATGCGATCTGTCTACATCTGACCGGAGCGGAACATCTCAAAGAGGTCAGATTGTAAACTATTGTGTTTGGTAATGCTGAATTAAAGCTTACATTATTTTTTTATACATCTGCTGCTGGTCACAACACCACGATATCACTTTTAATGCATGAAATCGTGCCAGATTCACGTTTTTTATTTTTTTAAAGGACTCAGCTAGACTCATATAAAACCAGCTGCAAGAAATGAATTACAGTGACATATTGCACACCTTTGCTCTAAGTGTCCACGTTATACATAGAATTTCATAGAATATCAAATGAGTGGAGGGAACAGGAACACTTCCAGACACACACACACACACACACACACACACACACACACACACACACACACACACACACACACACACGTTCACACAGTCACTGCACTAAGTAGGCTAACACGTCACACACAAAAAAAAAGAAAAGAAAGAAAGTGTGTGCATCAGAACATGGCAAATATTTGTTGTTTTACACAGCAATAGTCACCAATAATAAACAATTTCATAAAGTTACCACGGCACAATCAGTCAACATATAAAAAGGTTGGCCAAGAGAAAACATAACGTAGCCTAAATATAAATTGTGATTACAAAAGAAAAGCTGTGAAGATGTTTAATCCCCATGTCAAGCCTGGTGGAACTCGATCTTTTCCCCGTCGTTCATCATGAAACACTCTAAAGCATCACAACAACATTACAGAAGTAAGTGCCAGACCGTCCATGTCACATCAACTCATACACGACTGCACCTTAAGCACATCTCGATGTATTATAGATTCTCTGAAAGTGGAGAGACAGTTCATCAAGTGGAGGAAGTTTCGAATGAATTTCACGTCGGAACAACAGCTGAAATATGTTCTTAAATATGATGTCAGAATTTGTCTTGCACCTGCAGCAGCAGGGTATAACGCATGCTTTGCAACACCAAACACAAACACTATTCAAGTCATTCAAAGTCATTTTCACCATTCAGGGTGAGTTAGTTGCATCTACAACATGCACATAAATGTTTAAAAAGTCAATAACTCTATTTAAACTTTTAAAATTGAACATGTTGTGAGAAGATAAGATTAGAAAAACAGTAAAGAGATATGCCTTCGTAGTCTGTGTTGAGTTTGAAGAGATGAGAAAGAGAGCCTTAACGGACATCGAGAAGACACAAACAACCAAGGAGCATAAAAAGAAAGAGAGTTGTACCTACTGCCGGCTGTATGAGAAGAAAGAGCTCAGTTGTGGTGTCTCTGCCTGTCCTGTCCTACACTCTGAGAGGCTGAGTGCATCTAAAAGGGAGGGAGGAAGCAGCGCTCCATGAGAGCAAGAGACTGAAGTCCATGTGGGCGAGAGAAAGAGAGAGAGGCAGAGAGTGGGAGGGTACCATCAATGAAATGAATACATGTACAGTGAAAGAGAGAGATCGCTCCCGGAGAAGTAAGGGAGTCGAGCATGCCCTGTGAGAGCATGTGTGTGAGATAGATTTAGACATCCTGCTGTGAGCGTCAGCGTGTGAAAGGCAAAGACACAGACTAAGAGAGACAGATCCCACCATGGAGACATGTACATGTATTTAAAAAGAAAAGTGTAATGTGTGCATGTGTGCGACACAGGAGAGTTTTCCAGGAGAGCTTTCATCTGTGAAACAGCTGAGCTGGGTGTTTGTGACCTCACACAGTCAGACTTTCAGCTCACAGGCTTTCATTATTGATTTCATTTGCTGGTCAGATATGTTTTGCCCAATAAGAAAATGTTCCTATGAAAACATAGGTGTTGCAAAAAGACTGCTATTTGTGACAATGTTAACAGAATATAAAGCGTTTCCTTTCCAAATTGATCTTGTAAAAAGATCAATGTACAACATTTGGTCCTTTCGTTCCATTGGCTGTACAGGGGTTCAGGTTGAAGGAGAAAACTGTTTATTACCTATTGTCTACTCGCAACATTGTTTCTCAGAGTGCTTCTTTACCGGAAACAATGCAGTGGTAAACAATCGGAACAATGGGATGAGTGGGTATATGACGTGACAGAAATCCCAAATCATATTTGAACCAACAGCGTTGTGAGCACATGGCGGTCGACTCAGCCTGCTGAGTCACCAGGATGATCAGCTTTTCTGCATCTACATCTGCGACTGTGAGGACACGCACAAATCAGTAAGCAGCCCAATCAAAAATGAGGCTTCCTGTGTCTATTTTACACACATGATGTACAGATGGCATGCACCTGCCAATCTGCGTGTGCGTTGGGGCCGTGTGCAAATTGAAGCGTGTGCTAAAAAATAATAATAGCATGCATCTGTCCGGATGGTTGAATGCATATATGCAAAGGTTAGAGAACATGTGTCTCTCAGCATGTGTGCATCATATTCACGGTTTTGAGTGCAGGTTTGCGTTCAGGCAAAAAAAAAGGGGCAAAATACTGCTTTAGATAGAGATTGGTCACAGTGTAACTATGTTACTTGCAAAGGTTCAAGTGTTCCCTTTGAAAAACAAAACATGTCACACATGGCATCTTATCTTTTATCTTCCAATTATTTACCTTTCCCTCTATCAAATGCTCTTAATGACTTAATTAAAAAGGTGTCTCCTGCCATCACTTGCTGTCTTATTAGCTTCTACTCTGAACAGCAGGAGTAAAGAGGAGAAGAGAGAAAGAGAAAGACAGGCTTATAAGGATACGTGTGACTCCATTACATATTGTCTTGCTCTCATGATGTTCCCTCTTCCTTTCCCATGATCATCTTTCCCTTCCTCATATGTATTCCAAATGTTATAGCTATCTTCAGTCCTTTCTCTCACCTTTATTTTTGTTACCCTTGCAATCTGTTTAAAATCAAACACTAACTCTGCCACATGCTTGGCTGATCGCTATCACCTAGTGAGTAGTGGTCTTGCACTTTCGTTCCTCACATCTGCTAAGCACGTCATTTTCTCTCATTTCTTCCTCTGGAGATCCGTCAGCCCTCTTTGTTTCCTCATGCATCCCTATCCCTCTACCACCAGTATCATCCCAATCCAGGGACGGATTAGACACAGAGAACATCCTGGCATAGCATGCAATGCTGCAGAGCTTGTGGGATTAGAGAGCTTCGATTCACCAAATCTCTGAAAATTAGAATGTTTTGCTGCATGACGTATCAAGTGCACAACATTTTCTTGTGTATGATAAGTGAGCATATGAGTCGGTTTCCTGTGCCCATCTGTGATTGTGTCTCATGGGGGCTTAGATGGATGAAGCACATGTGTGTATGTGTGTGTGTGTGTGTGTTGTGTGTGTGTGTTTTGTGTGTGTGTGTGTGTGTGTGTGTGTGTGTGTGTGTGTGTGTTGTGTGTGTGTGTTTTGTGTGTGTGTGTGTGTGTGTGTGTGTGTGTGTGTGTGTGTGTGTGTGTGTGTGTGTGTGTGTGTGTGTGTGTGTGTGTCCATGAGTGTGATGGTTTATAAAGTTATATAATATTCTTCTAAGAGGAAATTCAGATACTGCCTCTGGTGATCTATCACACACACACACACACACACACACACACACACACACACACACACACACACACACACACACAAAACAAAACACTGGAGGGGTTATTTAAAATGAGGGGAGTTTAAGTGGAATAAGGGGAATTTGGGGTGAAGAAAAAAATAACTCTCCTACAATTAACTACAGATGGGGGTGAGGATGGGAGGAAAGAACTCAGGTAGCGTTCATGAGGCTTTTGTCTCATAAGTTATTTGTGTAGCCTGTGACACAAAGTGTTCTCCTAGTCAAGTAAAATACCGAAATTCACCAAGCGAAGGAGAATTCAATTTGTATTTTATAATTTCAAAATTCTAAAATCAATTCTTCCAAGGCTGGAAATGTGAGTCTTCATCTGTGTTCTAACAGAAAAACAAGGATGAAAGAAAAGAGGGGGAGGACAGAAGAGAAAAAATAAATAAAAAGGGTGAATAAGCAGCCTCACAGCAGCCAGCTGTTTCTCTTCTTTCTAAGACATCTGTCATGAAGAAGAAACACAGAAAGAGACAGAAAAGAACATACAAAAGGGATGAAGAGAGGGAAAGAAAGGGCAAGAGAGGGTGAAGACAGAGAGAGACTGCATCCTCTACCTTTGTACCTACCTTTTGTTAATTCACTGTGATATGTATGTGAGGGGAATATGCCCACACTGTCTAAAGAAATAATCGATTTATGAAATAGTTTTAAATGTATATTGTTTCCTGTGTTGAGCAAAAATATTTTAGCGTGTTAAGGGGCTTAAATTTGCTCCACAAAGTAGATAAGCAAATAGTTTAGCAGGCATTTGGTAATGAACCAAACCTCTGGACAAATTATAATAATTTGACCTAAGGATGAAAAGTTAAATAATCTGCAAACTTATCACGTTTTTTCTAAAAGGAGATATGAATGACATGAATGTCTGTACAAAATTAGATGACCATCCATCCGTTAGTTGCTGAGATATATACAGCTAACAACTTGTGTAAAGCACATACATTTAAATACTTTAATTTTTCATTAATTTTCGATACTGTCTCCTGCTCGCAGGGTCTTGGTTTTGAATGAAAGCAAAGTGGACCTGAAATAATGGACACCAAGCAAACTAAATTCAAACTTAGAAGTTTCCATAATTTCTAAGTAATTAAGCCGTGAGATGAAAAGAAAATACTGCTGCTAGACTGCTGTTAGAATATGTCCAGTGGGGACCTGAGCCGGTTGAATTCATGACAAGAATGGAGGGAGCAATAATAACAGAGAGAGAGAAGAAGAAAGAAATAAGAGAATGAGCGTGAGAAGGTGTCCGGTCTGTTGGTTTTTGTGAGAGAGAAAGAAAGAAAGGAGGAAGTACATTAAAGAGAGACAGAGAGAGGGAGAGAGAGAGAGAGAGAGAGAGAGAGAGAGAGAGAGAGAGAGAGAGAGACGCTTGTTCTCATGGCTGGTTGAATCCTTGCTTTTGCTGGAGGCTTCAGAGCCTGACAGATGAGCAAAGAACAGCATTCACTGACATCATTAAGTGACCTTATCCGGCTTTCATAAGACCCTTTATGCTTCAACCACACGCACATGCACATATTGAAAGCTGCAAATGTGCGTACGCAGATCTTTCATAAAATACAGACATATGATTGTTTTGGGAAGTCTGATCTACTGTAACTTGTGCATATACCTGTGTACAACGTCGGTGCCTTGACCGTAACAAAGTAGTCATTTTAACCCATATATCTTTAAGCTTAAAGATTTCCCTGACTATGTATGCTATGGAGCAATGCTTTTGTGTACATGGGCGCTGGTGCCAATGATTTCACAATGAGACCCAAATGAGCCAACAAAGGCCAGAAAGCAGACTGTTTACGAAAAGGATAAATTACTTGTAGGCTACAGAACATGTTTTATTTTTTCAACATGCTGTACTACCTGATTATTTGGCATCTAGTCAACCAAGAATGCTTCTGGGGGTCATGTCAAGCCACATTGTAATGTAATGCAATGCAATATACATGATGTATGCTGTGTGAGAGAGAGATGATCCTATCCTTGAATTAAAAATGAATACAAAAAATGTGCCTTTGAGATAATACTAAACTGCCAAGGCAAAGCAAAAGCTTTTGATCACAAAATGCACTTTTATGTAATGAGGTTGCAGGTTGGGCAGGCTTTTGGCTAGAGAAATGTTTATGAGCCTTGAAATGCTAACCATAGAGAAAAATCTTATTTCGAAACTGAAAAAAGAAATGACATTTTAGTCTGAGTTTTTTCTGTTTCTTTATGAACATATTGGTGTATTAAATCAAACCTGGAAATGTTTTGTAATAATGTAATATATACATTGTTGTTGATACAAAATTATCCAAATAACAAAGTAATTCATCTATAATATGGCGTTTCTCAAAACAATGTTAGTATAAAGGAACAGGGTAATCCTTGAGGAGAAGCCTGGGTTGACAATTGACTCATTTACATAACAAAAGTGCAGTTGTTTCCACTCACATACATGCATGACGTGTGAGTATGTGTCTCATCTGACATGCCATCCGCGCTGAATGAATAAAGCATTATTACAGCTTATACTCTGCGTGCCATGAGTGACTCATCTGCCTGTATGCTTTCTGTGTTTAGTAGAGTCACAACCTCTGCTTCTCACCACAGGCTATTGCAACTCTCTCTGCTGGGATAATAAAAGAACTGACACTGTAAAGGGCTTTCACATTTCCCACACGAAGGCACCTTATGCATAGTTAAAAATACAGACATCCCCTCCACCTTGGATGACTCCTGTATTTGCAACATTACCCAGACAGTACAGCAAACCTACTTAGCACCCCTGCAATAGAAGAGAAGCAGACGCAGGGGGACAAGAAGCCGTGGAAGATAATTAGTCAGAAAATTAGTTGTTGCTTTGCCCTGACTATTTCAGCTGCTTCTGGACTCCAGTTGTTTTTAATGGGCCTGAACTTCAGACTTCCTGAATAAAGTGCAATTTTGCTGATAACAGTATTGTGTATGTTACAAGGAAGTATATTCATGCAGCATGGCCTGAGTTTGTAGGTGTAAGTCAACTGAGTATTTGGGCGTTTTGAATTGTTCCATGTTCACAGCGTGTCAGCCTAAAACACATACATTATTTAGCAATTACAAAATAGAAATTGGGGGAAATGTATTATTCGTAGGCCAGCATGCAGTCACTTACAAAAGAAAATCTTCAGTAACTGCCGTACATTGTTATAATGCACATATGTAACAAACACTTTTATGCCCAAAGTGTTCGTATTCTCTAGAATTGTAAGAAAACTGTCTGATTCAGCTTTTTGGGATTAACCGAAAGCAAGAGCTGCTCATGGCTGATCAGATCTCCCCCTGACGTACATGATTAATTCTTTGGCAGATGGTAATCTGACCTCACTTTCAAACACACACTTTGATAGACACGACTTAATTAAGTTCAATCAAACATTTACTCCCCAAAAAAAAGAGGTATAGGATAGAAAGAGAGAGCACCTCGCCACGAGCACAAGGTCAGCCACTGGTCCACTGAAATCAGTGACTGAAACAGAAACATTGTGCATCATGATTGACATACCATACAAAGATATTAGTTATTTCTAAAGCTCTCTGACGTTCATTGATATTCCCCTGTGGGTCGTAGAAGGAGGCTTAATGTAGTGGACTTTAGAGTCTGTTACCAATATGCTGACTTTACTGCTGCTGCAGGAAAACACAGCTTAATTATTAGGTCCATGATGCATTTCACTGACGCTTGACCCTTTCAGCTGCAAAGAAAGCTGCCATCTTTTTTGGAATTTCTGTGAGATAAAGTTTTGTAAGAGCATGGCTCTCTTTAGTGAGCGCATTGAGGCGTTGACTGCAGAGTGTGCAGAGACGGTTAGCATAGGGTGATTAAAGACCACACATTGAGCACACCTGATTAACTATCTGAGAACAGATGGCTATCAGATGAGGCTTTCCATCAAAGTCCTTCAGTTGGACAGGGTTCACGTCAGGAGTAGATGGGCTCAGTGACAACATTCAGGGACGTAAAGGGGAATGCTCCTCAAGCCAGAAACCTGACTTTTTTTTCGAATGGGACAATTTTGTGTGAGCAATAATAACACAGAAATACATTTCTAACATATATAATTATGATGTTTATGTGGAAAAGCTTTAAGAAAACTGCAACGTCTTTTATCATTATTACTGAGCTCATTTAGTACCTTTTGGTACTAAATCTGATGTTATCAGAGAGATTTTTCATGACATCTGGACAGGAAACGCTGCAGGAAATGGATTAATTTTTTTTGCACAACAGGACTGTTGCATGCTTTAAGCCTTAAAGACATGGTGTAGGTTTCAATTTGTAATTATTATCTCTAATGATGCACTTTAGTGTGAAAAATATAGAAAAGCTCAAGCTGTTCGTGTAGAAAAATTACTCAACTTTATTTATCTGAATCGCTGTCATCAGAATTTTTATAATCTAGAATAATATGTGTACATTTATATGTAAATACATGGTCATATATGCATGTTTAAACTGTACATGTATATATGTATGTACATGCATGTATGTATATACATATATATATATATGCATGTATATACATTTATGTATGTATATGCATGTATGTATACATATGATTGTATTATGGTCAACCTAATAATAATATACATTTCTATGCTTCTGTCATACACAAATGCATTGAACATTTTATTGGTTTCATGTTAGATTACCATTCCATTAAATTAAAACCTTGCTTATCTAAAGACACAGCTGAAACAAACCAAACCATTAACCATATTGTTTTCTGACAAGAAAGGAAAAACTTCCTCTTGTGAATCGAGCAACAACGTGACACTGATTCAATGCAGTAAAAATAGCACTTGTTTTCACTGTGCTTGCATTTGAAAGCTACAGTAATTACTTTCAAAACATATCCATAGGCTGCACCGCTCTATACTTAAAGGGACCTTGGTTATAACATAATGCCCTCAGGCTGGATGAAGCTCAAAATCACAGGTCAACGGAGAGACAGAGAAATTGGGACACGAATATTTTTTCCACAATATGCAAGAGAGTGCTTGAGACTGCTGCAGTGACTGTTATAGAAAGAAACAAGCACATATGGAATCATTTGAACTATTAATAGACTTCTTTTCATATAGATGACAATTACAGTTACTCGGAGATTAGTTTCCCTCATTTCTACGAAGACTTTCATCTGAGTGCTAACATACAAAATACAAATAAAATGTGTATATTAAGAATTGAAATTTTAAAAGCCCCTTAATTGTTGTTGTATTTCTCCTTTAATTGTACTTTTTTTTTTTTTTTTTTTTTTACAGTAGCAGACAAATGATTAAAATGTGTCAGACAAATAGTGACCTCATGGGTACAGTTATCTTTGTTAAAGTTAAAAAATGTTAATTTAACAGAAGAAGAAAACTGTAACCAAAATTGAAGTTTCAATGCAAAACACGTTTGGTTGCCAGATGCTTCACTCTACTCAGAAAGTTGTTTAACAGACAGGAAGACATTTTCATTCCCTGGCTGATAAAAAGACAGACCCTGTGGCATATGCATTAAGTCTTCTGTTTTATTAACTTCCTCCAATACAAAATGTTTTATTGGACATGATCCGAGTGATTAAATTATTCAGTGTTACTGTGTCAATAGGCACAAAAATATGTGATACTGATACTGTCACAAATGTAAAACTAGAGTTACCATCAGACGGTTTAATCCTTTGTGAACCATTGAAGATGCAGTTAACATCCGTGTCCATCCATAATGCCATCATGTCATTTGTATGAAATTATAATTATTAGCATATCAATTATTGAGTTATGGAAAAACTCTCAAACTGTTTTGTGAGGTCACAGTGACCTTAAACCACCGAAGTCTGAATAGTTCAAGCTTGATGTTTGTGTCAAATTTGAAGAGATATCACTCTCGCGAGAACAGGATGGACGTGAGGTCACAGTGACCACAACATTTGACCTCAAAATCCTAATCATAAAAACAAAGCCAGAGCGGGAAACCATTACAGCAACTAGTTCAGGAACATATCAGCTCTACTTTCCTTTGCTGTGCTTTGCTGAAAATAATCATGCCACACTGACTGCCCTCCAAAAACTCTACTTCTTCTCAGTAAAATCAAAATCAAAAATCACGCTTGGATTTTCTTGCCTCGAAGTCTTAGAAGTAGGAACTAAAATAACAAGATAAATATATTTCCACTTCCTTACCTGTGCTGCCATCAGTGATAACTCCATTAAACCTGGATCAATGGTTGCTGTTCTGTGTGTTTAAAAGTAAGACTGCAAAATAAAAAAAATACAAAGGAGATGAGGAAAAAATTATATGAGTATATGAGGAAGGTCTCTGAAACTGCACGGCTGTGCTTCACTGGATGAGTGCGTTTGTGGATGTGCTACATAATGACACAATGAATGGTTTTCATGCTTCATGGAAGAGTATATTCACTCAGCACATCTCTCTATCTCTCTCTCTTTCTCTCTCTCTCTCACTCTGTATGGATGTATATGTTGGGGTGGAGGGGGTTGTGGTAAACTTGAACATGAAGCGTGCCGGGAAAACCCCGCAGAATCATTGATGCTCTTTTGACACTGGTACCCCGTACGTCTTATACAACCACTTTCTTTTAAATTAACTTTGTAATCCTTAAATAATTCATCTCCATCTGGAAATGTACATGAACATTGTCTTAGTGTAAGTGTTAGATTCTCCATCTTTGTCTCTCGGATTATAAAACGTCTTGAAGTTATAACTAATGTCTTTATCGTGATTATTAGATAATTTTCTATTTTACTATATTTTGAATGTAGGCGTTTTAATCACAATCTGTTCTCACAGCTGAACACTGTCAAACGTCAGCAAACGTATCTAATTACTTCTACTTAGCCTACATTCTCCATCTGGCTCTTTGTATGATGGTGTATGTTCTGGGTGAGGGGAACCGCATAGAGGTTTAGATTAAAATGTGATGTAAATAACTATCTTAGAATCTTAAAATCAAGATCTATTGTTTAGGGACTGAACTGAACTATTTTGAGAAATTGCAATTTGTGTTCATTTCCGACCGAATTTGAAATGCACATTAAAACTGTTCCGGGCCCTGTACTTTGCTTAAAGTGCATTTTCTTGTCGTTGAAATGGAATCAGAACATTTGGAAAAAACTATATGTGTATATACACAAACACACACAAACACAAACACACGCCACATTAGGATGCACGCAAAATGCAGTATTGCTCAGATGCAGCCAGGCACACATACATTATGTTTTGCTTGTCTGTGCTTGAATTGAGCACTCTGGGTTGCTGAATGTAATTTCCAAAGACAGATCCACCTCGAGCACAAGTCACAGCATACCAAGCTGTTAACCGTAAGCCTCCATTGTTGACCTCCTCTGTGGCCTTTGGAACAATTACTACCGCATGAGAAAACCCCTTGACATAGTCCCTATTGTGGCCTCAGCATGTGTGTGTGTGTGTGTGTGTGTGTGTGTGTGTGTGTGTGTGTGTGTGTGTGCATGTGTGTGTGTGTGTGTCAGAGCCAGAGGATGACTGTACATTTGTGTGCCTCGTAAGTATGTGCATGAGAAGCTCCTTTAAGCAGAGTACAGTCCATTTGTGGAGAGATGGACAAATTCACCTGAGGGCCAGTGAGTCCAGATGTCAGCAGAGGGAGACACAAAGTGATTTCAACAAAAGACGAACAAGAAAAATGAGGACTGACTTTATTTATTATTTTTTTCACACATTTATTTGACCATTAACCCGCCACCGTTTGTACATGAACAGTTAGTACAGTTCTGTGTGTTTATGATACAGGATACTGTTAAGGGAAACTTGCCTGCAGTGTTTCTGTGACCGCTTTGTGTACAAATCTTTACACGTAGCCACTTCCTTACTGCCTAAAACTGCTTTTTTACGTAGAAACACAGCTCTATCACAGCTTTATGTTGCCTATATCAGAACTCAAATATATCTGGATGAACTTCTAGTTTTAAAGAGCAGACAGTACATGTGGCTGTATCAGTTCTTTGATCCATGTCATCTTCAGCACACAGGGCATGTAAATACAGTTTTACTGTACAGTGCATTTCTTTCTCAGAGCTTTTACTGCTGCTGGTGCTAAGACTCCCACAACAGCCCCGACAACTCCACCCATGACTGCTCCGACGGCCATGCAGACTGGACCACGACACTTGTTGCAGCAACCCCAATCGCAACACCCACTTCAGTAGATGTCACCACCAGACCAGATTTAATGAATTTGTTTTTTCTCCGCCTTTTCTCTTGATTAGGTTTTATACCATTCATGTTGAGACTTTAACTCATCTTGCAGCTGTTCTCCTTTGAACATTGCTCTCAATTCTTCTTCTTTTTGTGTTTTTTGCATTGCACTTGCCATCATGATCATCTCTTCTTTTTCCTGGATCGCTCGCTCAGCCTCCTGGAACATTTCATTCGTGTAAAATGTTCCTCCATTATCACGGACCATAGTTACTATCTTTGCAAGCAGTTGAGGCACCTGTTCGTTATTGGGGACCGTGTTATCGAGGACATGATAACGCCAGTTACATTTAGCAATCAAATTGTTAAGCGGTTGACTTTTCCTAAAGAAATCTTCAATTCTTGTGCTTCCCAGGCGGTCACCGTGAGTGAAGAGAACCAAGGAGTAATCTGCAGCTTGATCCCTGAAGACCTGCTGCAGGAATTCCACAGTTTTCTGTTCTTCCAATGTGAATCTGCTCAACTTGACCACGATTAGGAACACGTGTGGAGCGGGAGCAGAGTCAGAGATGCATTCTTTCAGCTTTCTGATCACCTCCACTTCTTTGTATCTGGTATCATAGATTCCTGGTGTGTCAATGACCGTGACCCTGCGTCCATCTACCATTCCTTTGGC
The DNA here is from genome assembly GCF_023055335.1 of Clinocottus analis. Lineage (NCBI taxonomy): Eukaryota > Metazoa > Chordata > Actinopteri > Perciformes > Cottidae > Clinocottus > Clinocottus analis. The sequence goes on along the minus strand of NW_027175931.1, from coordinate 9,560,796 downwards.
CTTTTTGCATTCGGACTTATAGAGCGTGGAGAGAGGACTGAGATAAAAGCCTTTCGATTTAGGATGGAATTTCCCGAGACACTCTTCCCATTTCATGTCTTTCCAATAAGCACTATTCGTATTTCTTCATGTGGATCAACATCTACAAAGCAATGCAAGACATATCGTCAGTTGTTGGATAGTTGTAGTCAGAGTTTTAATGACAATAATGTAAACATAGTATTAACTTTCATAGATGCATTACCATTTTTAGTTGGATGTTTGGTACATTGTCCATTATAGTTCTATTCTAACTGTTTTTAGTAGAACTGAAGCTGTATCAGTGATGGATCATACATAATCATTAGCCTTTTTCTAAGGCTAGAACAGGACTCATGGGACAATAATTCCCTATGAAACATAGTGAAGTAGAAGTTAAAAGACGCACAAATGAAAAATAAAATAGAAATAACAAAGTAGCCTTATAGGTACCTAAAATATGCTGTACTCAATTGCAATGCTTCAAGAGGCAAAATCAAGAAAGTGGAGTATTTCACAATTGTTGGAGATAAAGCACAAGATAAAACAACCGTTGTATTATTTAACCTGTTCGTTACAGTAGGGGACGGTATTTAGCTTCCACATGGGTTTGTAACCAGTCATCACAACAAAAACGAAGAAGGGAGCGTTTACTTCCGGGTTAAGTGCACCACTCGCTCCGGCTCAACACTGCCGTGTTGCTCGCTAGCAGCAAGAAGAGTCAGTAAACTGACTGCTACCTTCTCGTTTGTCCAAATGGATTATACACCAACTCAAAGTGGGTTCAGACAGCGTAAGTTACGGACGTGACTTCGTCTCTTAAATCAGCGTTTAATATAAGCTGTTAGCTGCATGTGCACATTTTGTTCTTGCTATCTTTCTGGAACAGGACGTTATCTGAACTGATGATGATGATGGTGTTGCCGGTTGAGGCTAATGGCTAGCTAGAGACCGTTGAACAACTTGTAGAAGCACAGACACTAAAAATTACACGTAGCATCGCCACATTTTAATCGTAAGTAATGCGGAAGACAGTATTGGCTAAATGAAGTTGGTAGCTTCCCCACAAATGATTAATTAACGACCTAATTTAGCTAGGTTACACGAGCTCGGCTGGCTAACTGTAACGTAACGTGACTCGGGGGTCTGTGGCGTTACAGGTCCTGTGTGGATGGCTCTGTGGGATCAAGCCATTTGTTTACAGACTATTTAATGCATGTTAGCCAATGTTACCTTATCATGTATACAAGTTAGAATTTGGGTCTTGTGTTTATTTTTGACTCGGATCCGCAGGCAGGAATGTGTGACGAGTATAAGGGTCTGCCTTCGGCTGTCGAATGTATTTCTGGCTATAGCCTCATTCACAATGAGGCTATAGCCAGAAATACATTTGCTTTAACGTTCTCTCAAGTGCTCCAAACGAGTATCTGTGCATCCCCACTTGTAAACAAGCTTCCCCAAAGCACACCAGACCAATGTTCTGTGTTGACCTGTAGGTTTTATGTCACGTGGGTCATGTATTCTTAGTCCTTTGGACTGACAGGGAAAGGAGGTTGAAACTGAAACAGCTTGTGGCTCTCGAGGTTATGCAATCTGCTCTCGTGATACGTGTGTGTGATGAGGTTACTACTTCCTCAGGGAATGGATATAACAAGCTCCTCCTGCATTAGATATTCACACTGGGGTTGGGTGAACAGTTATAACCGTTTTGGCAATAATTTCACATTAGAACAACAACTCTGTTAATACATTTGTGATTCGAGAGTAAATTTAGCAGTACACTTTAACTTTATTGCCCCTTCAGAAGTGGGGAAATAAATCTGCTATTGTTTGCCACAGAGGATGCTCTGATAATGCCACGCCCATGTTTTGTTTTCTTCTGTGTAAAATTACTTCTGGGATTTCTACACTGTTCTACACAAACAGAGCTCCAAGGACACACTTCACATCTTCAGGCATGCATATTCCGTAGTGGTTGTCTTTGATATGCTCCAGACTTCAGTCGGCCAAAGAAGTTCAGCATGTCCACAGGGCAACCAATGGTAGAGACTGGTAGATCTTGAATGTCTATGAATTTAAATATAACTTAAACAACAAAAAAGGGTGACAATACATTTGGAAAATTCTCCTCTTCACACAGTTGGTGCATGCTTGTTACTCAGGTTTTCCTGTAATTGTGGCTGTCTTGCATTTGCTTGCTTTACAAGGTTTGGGCAACCCCTTGACACATTTTTCACCACTCTCTTTTCACCCAGAGCCTACTATGCGTTTAAGGAATAGCTCCGTGGATGGGATAGACGGAAACCAGCTGTTTGAGGATACGAGTGGAGCTGCACATGGACGACAGGCAGGATACAGGTGGGAGCAAGGCTGAAGTTAGGCTGGCTAGGAACTGTTCTGAATATGTCGTCTGATTGCACTTTGTTACTGTGTTTCTGCATCATAATACATCAAGGAAAAATCAATCAGATCAATGTCATTTTGACTCTATGGGGGAGGGGCGGGGAATAAAAAACAAGACAACTCCTAGTACGCTAATTTGCTTTCTGCTAATTTGGCTTTACAGTCTTTTGTATCGTCTTCTCACAAATTAATTTACCATATGCATGTATTGATTTTAGCTGACACATGTGTCATTTACTTTAAGTTGCATGTTCTTGTGATTATGTTGGCAGTAACCAGCAGGCCGGGCCTCAACCAGCAGAATTTTCTGCCCAATCCATCCTGTCGGACCCCATGTCTAACCTGGCCATGGCATATGGCAGCTCACTGGCATCACAGGGAAGGGAAATGGTGGACAAGAATGTAAGAATGAGTCTTTCATATTTTATATTATTGCTAACCAGATATTATGCAAAAGGTGTCCTTCAAAATGGCTTCAAAGGCCTGTTAATACATCAGATCAAGGCAAAAGAAGGATGAATAATGTGTTTACGCTTGCTTGTTTCAGCTGGACAGGTTCATCCCAATTTCTAAGCTAAAGTATTATTTTGCTGTGGATACGGTGTACGTTGGGAAGAAACTGGGCCTTCTAGTTTTTCCTTACATGCACGAGGTAAGTCTGTTTACACCTGCTAAATATACATTATTCTGTATGCTACTGTGCACCAGTAGAGGTAATACTGTGCATGTTAGGCTTTTTGTAGACAGTGTGTTGAGACAAAATACCTATTTCTTGTTCTGCTTGTAGTTTAATTTTAATATTAAAAAATAATAATGATAATTTGCAAGAATCTATGCTACAGTACTACATGTTTTCAGCCCAAAGTGTAGTCGGTAAGGATTGAGCAAGTTGTAAGTGTGTGATCATGTGTGTGTTGTAGAACTGGGAGGTGAGCTACCAGCAGGACACTCCTGTGGCTCCACGCTTTGATGTGAACGCTCCTGATCTCTACATTCCCGCCATGGGCTTCATCACATACGTCCTGGTGGCTGGACTGGCCCTCGGCACACAGAACAGGTACAGATGATACACATCCATTCTTATCAACGACAACAACAATGATACCGGTTTTGAAAATATGCTAATCTAATATGCTTTATGATCATTAAAAAAAGGTTGAATATTTCTTAGTTGTTTGCTGTTTGTTGGTTTAATGTGAATTCTAGGTATCTACTGTAGAGTTCACACTGTATCATTCTGAAGGGACTATAAATTTGTTCACCCTTCAGGTTTTCTCCGGAGCTGCTGGGTGTTCAGGCCAGCTCAGCATTGGTGTGGTTGATCATGGAAGTCCTGGCGGTCCTGCTGTCGCTCTACCTTGTGACCGTTAACACTGACCTCACGACCATAGACCTGCTGGCCTTTTCCGGCTATAAATATGTTGGGTATGGCATGCACAGCAGCTTTCTAGGTTCAGTTTTTCATCACCAACTCACTCTCTGAAGCCTCTCACCTCCTCTCAATAGTTGTGTTTCTTTGTTTTGCTGAGATGTTTATTCTTTTCTAACCGTAAATTTTCCCTCAATGGAAAAGGCCAAAACATCTCGTAAATGTAATTTAACATGAAAGTTCTGTGGATATTATACCTAACCTATGAATGTTAATGCATCTCTCTTCTCTCCGTTTCCTCAGGATGATTATAGGGGTAGTAGCAGGCCTGTTGTTTGGGAGGCCAGCGTACTATCTCTCTTTACTGTGGTGCTGTGCCTCCATCTTTGTTTTTATGGTGAGTAACAGCATCTACTAACTCTTGGGTTTAAATTAATGATCTTGTTTGCCGTGATTGCACACTCTCTCACGTTCCTTCATGTTGCTGTTTTAACCTACTTATACACTCTTGATGTCATCCATACTCACATCGCACACACATTAACACTCACTGGCCAATTTATCAGCTACACCTGTACAACATAATTCAATTAAACACGCCTGCAAAGTGTTTAAATGGACTACATCCTATTGAGATAACTTAATTAACCAAAATCTGAACAGTGTCACCAACACAAAGAATGGATGTTGTGTAATATTCATTAATCGACCATTGAACACACACACACACACACACACGTATGTATGTATGTATGTATGTATGTATGTATGTATGTATGTATGTATGTATGTATGTATATATATATATAAATGTGTGTGTGCGTGTGCGTGTTTGTGTTCAATGGTCGATTAATGAATATTATATTTTTGTCTCTTAGATCAGAACGCTGCGTCTGAAGCTGTTATCTGAAGCGGCGGCAGAGGGGAGACTGGTGAGAGGAACCAGAAACCAGCTGAGGATGTACCTCACCATGTCTATAGCAGCAGCACAACCCATCGTCATGTACTGGCTCACCTACCACCTCATCAGATAAAACCCACACACTCATTGTGTAGATGAACTGGGCTGTCCGAATGCCATTCTAACCATCTTAAAAACTCAACAAAACACACACACACACACACACACATCGAAGAAGCTGGACTTGGATGAAACGCATAACAACAGTTGTCTGGAAAATATCCCACCACTTCCCAGACATCGAGATAGACTTGCACAGTCACACGACGCACACCACGTATGCATGGTGCAAAACAACACATGCTACAAGACTATTAGGAGAGGACGTGAGGCACTACTGCCTTTTTTTTCTCACAGCACCGCCCTGAGACATTGGTATTGCCTTTTTTGTATGTAGTGTCTTCCATGTGTGAAAAATGTAAGTGGCTTTAAGTTGGTTTTCTATACATTGTAATTATTTGTTAATTATGTGTTTTAGTAATATTTAAATATGTTTGTGTATAGAAAAAGTATTATTACAGATGTTGCTTAAGTCTGATATTTCATGTCATTGTTCTGAGCCGACTAAAGAAAGCACACTAACCTCATACAAACCGTCCATTTGATGACGAGAAAAATGTCAAATCCAGGTTTAAAGGAGGCTCTGCTTCGATTTCTGACAAATTGTTTACTTTATGACTGAGAGAAACACCTGTTGTCATGATCGGATCTCGAAACAAGGGTCATCTAACTGGAGTGTAAGCGTAGTGACCCCTCAATTGTATCTGTTTCATTGTTTTGTATGTGCTTTGATACATGATGAGCTTTGATGCCTGACAATTCTTGAATAGAAACATCTACACCCTCATGTCGTGGCTTACAACTGTTTCTAAGACACGACATGAGGGTGTGGACCTCGCAGTTAAATGTCAAGTGAACTTTGATATCCTTTTTAAAAACAGAGTAAATGATTTAGTGCTTTTCATATTGAAAGATGTACATAAAAGGGAGGGGGGATATGGTTTGTTCTGGGAAAATTGTTTACTTTCTTGTGCTTTAATGTGCTTGTATATCATCTAATGTCACAGCGTTTTGTATGTTGCCAATGTCAGATCAAACCAGGGTAGGAATCACATTTATTTAAATTAATTCAAGAATCAGGATTTTAGCATCTTTCCCAGAACATCAAATTATTGATGAATGCTTTTTCAGTCAACTGAGATGCCAATAAAACCTTTTTCCCCAATTATTTTGAGTGCTCATTTAAAGATAATTCCTACAATTGCAGAATTACAAATTATTTATTCCATACTTGTGGAGCCAGTATTTAACTTTTTCGAGGATTACTCCTGACGAATGATACCCACTTCCTTATGTGCTCAAAATTTGCATGTAGATTTTTTTTTTTATTTACCAAAGAAACTATTGCAGCTACATTTGCATTACAATATGTAATCTTCCTTCTTTCCCCTTGTGTTATGAAGGGGAAGAAGGTTAAATCCTTGAGTACTGCAAACTAAAATGTCCCTTTTTTTTATCTTTTCTTTGAGCCTTGAGTTTTTAAGTGTGATGTGCTGTTGTTTCAAGTTAATGCGACTATCAGGCCTGCTGTTAACTATATCATCAAGAATTTCCTAAACGATAATACATTTACTGAGTCCACTAGGCAATTACATAATCCAGGGAATAACTACACTGTTGAATATTTGACCAGTGGTTACAAACAAAACCATTGAAATTACAGCATTTAAAAAAAAAATCACAACAACCTGCAAGCCCGTATTGAAGATACATGTATTTATTTAGTAGGTTATTTCGGTAAGAAAAGCAAGGAAATTATGTACTTCCTGATTATCACACAATATAGTGTTTTCTAAATCACACAAACATAACACATCTAAATCTCAATATTCTTTGTGACTCACTAAAGCTAAATAAACATGTGGAAATGCTGGTTATATTTCTTTGTAGTGGTACAATAATGCTCAATACAGGACTTGACGACGTTTGAATGACGAAGACTTCATTCTGTCGTGTCCACATTCTTCCAGAAGCCTCTGTTGTGATTAATAGCCTGACGAAGCCTGGTCTGCATTGTCCTCTCCACTGGGTACCGCTCGTAGAGCGGGAGCAGTAACAGATAGTGACAGGTGAGGGATTCTGGCAAATGGATCTCAGTGGCGTTGGGCAAGACGGCGACTCTCATCTCGATGCTCTCCATGCCACAGAAGGGCACCCGGTTGCAGCCCGTGAGGAACACTGGTGGCAAAAATAGCATCTTAAATGAATTAAAGACAACTTCATAGGAAAAAAACATGAATGTGAATGTTTCGCTCAGCTGAAATTGTTCAACTATAAAAATCAACAGTCAATTTATATTACATTTAGCTGACACTTTTATCCAAAGCAACTTCCATTTTTGCTCTATAAACCATAGACACAGCAACGGGGACCGATTCAGGGTTAAGTGTCTTGCTCAAGGACGTAACGACAAGGACTAGCAGAGCCGAGGCTCAAACCACCAATCCTCTGATCCACTGATTGAAAGACCAGCATGCTAACCACTGAGCCACAGTTGCTATTACTTACAAAGGAACTTTTTCTTTTCCTCCGGTGTCAGATTCTCAAACACCTCCCAGAAAGTCACGATGTTTGGATGCTGGTCATGGTATTCTCCTTCATAAACGGTGTTCTGTTTGGGAAAACACACATGTGGAATTTACTCAATCACTGTACATTACATTATTATGTCCATTATTTTTCACAATCACATTATATAATGCTACTTTATGCCACCTTTTACTTCTGCTGCACTTCAACTCAGAGAGGAAGAATCAACGTTTTAATCAACGGATTTAACCAACAGCCAGTTTGTTCCGAGCTACCTTTGACATTTTTCAACAGGATATAAAAATGTGTCAAAGATCTTCCCAAACTTTGTGGCTCATAACCCAAATTCCACAACATAGTTTTAAATTTGATTTTCTGTGTTATGTCCTTATTTCATGATGACTTGGTAAAAGCTATATTGTGTGCTGATGAACTTTGCATGCCTGAACTTTAAATCACTTCTTGTTGATTTGTTCTGGTGAAACTTTAAAATAACCAACAATTACTAATTGCATAAGCTAAACTCAGAAAGTGAGTGGGTGGCGATAAAGCTCAGTTTCTACATGTCTGACTCTTCAAGATTCAAAAGGAAAAAGCTTCTTGAGCAGACCTTCTTGAACACCTCCCAGTCATAGTTTTCTTGGCCCACCGTCACTGCATGCAACTCCTCGGGCTGGAAGAACTCCACCACGTCGATGTCACACACCTTGAAGAAGCCCTTCTTAAACGCTTCAAACACTCCCTCCACTGATTTGTTGAAGGCATAGTTGATGAAGGCGTCTACGAACTGTTTTCTGTTAAGAAAAAGAATGAAACAGGAATTAGTGCTCTGCAGTTTTATTCCTCAGTCAACCAGTCCTCTTAGACATTCGTGTAAAATAGTTAAAAACATGTTTTGTGAGGTCACGGTGACCTTTGACCCCCAAAATAAATCAAATCAGTTCGTCTTTGAGTCCAAATGGACGTGCGCCGAATTAGAAGAAATCCCTTCCGCGTGTTCCTGAGGTTCCGCGTTCACCAGAATGGTCTGGACCGGCGGACAACCAGAAAACATAATAACAAATGTAAACTAAAATATAAAAGTAGCTTCAACTGAGAGTTGGAGATGTCCAGAAATCTTCCATCTCCGCTGTAAGTCTGTTCAGATAAATGTTCCTAAAGGTTTCGCTGCATTGCCCTCTATGGGACAAAGGTTTGAACTGGACGTTACTCACAGCGAAATGGCAAGAAATGTGAGAGGATATCACAGACACAGACTGACAAATGTTTAAACGTTTAAAGTTTGTGAGGCAGACTCTAAATCTGTGCTGCTGTGCATATCGTGCAGACTGTGGAAGCATACTTGTTTGACGCTGTGACAAGTTTTCCAGCTTCTGTCGGATCAAGCTCAACTTCCTCCCCGCACCAGGGCGCCTGTAAGGGATAGTAATTATAGCCAGTTTAGAATATTGCAGCAATATATGTAGGCATCGGGGTCCAAATATGTAATTACACTGGCACTCATTCAGACTGTGATTTAATAAACGTACAGTGAAAGGGGTCTCCAGGTCATTGACTACATCAGGGGTGTAGTCCTCCAACATGCACCTCAAAGACCTGAAGACACAGTGAATGTGCAAAAAGATCAACTGAATACAACTTTGATGTGCAGATGTCATCAATTATTGTTTCAAATCAAAACTACCAAACAGATGATACATTATCTGTAGTTATGCACAAATGTCTTCTGTTAATCAAGAATAGAAAACAAAAACAAAACAAAAACATTACTCTGCCATGACAGGTTCAAACTCCTTCATGTCGTCCAGTGAGGGTTTGACTCTCAGCAGCTTCTTGAAGAGGACCAGTGGGAAGGGCATGCAGACGATGTTGTGGTTGTAAAGAGCCAGGCCACACAGAATGCCAAACAGGAAGTAAGTCTTCTCCTCCACCTTTGGCTGTTTGGTTGATGACAAACACGTGAGAAGGATTTGACATGACGCCATAACTCTCACAAGTTTTCAAAGGATGATATGGTCAAAATGTACTGTCTTCAACTGAGACGTAAAAAGCACATTCATGTTGTACAATCAACATTATTTCTTCACACTTTATTGTACTCAGCTCACTTGTATGCAATCGTCTTAAATGTTTTAAAAGTACCGTGTTGCCACAAATAGGCCAAATACATAAATCCGGTTGAGGGATTTGTTTAGTGCTTACAAAAAAGATTAGTATGTGCAAGGATTGAATAAATGGTTACTTTTATTTTCTGATCTTACCTTAGGAGGGAACCAAGCCAGAGTCTTGCTCTCATTGAACATGAACCATTCAGACTCAGGAGCTATCAGCTCATCAAACACATGCAGGAAGAAGTCTCTTTTGTGGACATTTGTCAACTTCCGGTTATCTACAAATTGCACCTAGGAATAGAATAGAATCCTTTGAACACAAACTGAATTACTATCATCACTGACAATAAATATCCATACAGGGTTGACTTCCCTGACATCCATAGTGTGCAAGTAACAAACTGTTTTGTGGGACTTCCAAATGCATAATTACTATACTGACAGCTCACCTTCACTCATTCATTGTACTCTTATTTTGATAACATAAACATTTGTAATTTGTGTTTGGATTTTTTTTTTGACAATTAATTTCCAATTGTATCTCAATTCTTTACTGTAACAAACAACTTGCATGAGGGGACAATTCATTTTACACGAATAACAATAGTGTAAAACATGCTATTTGGTTTCAGTTGTATTGTGGGAAGTGTTGCCATGAAGCTACACAACTTTGCTTCGGAACACAGAAGCTGGCAAAGTGTTGATGGCGTGTTTACCAACAGCTCCCTTTTGAAAGCGCAGTGGTCTGCTGCCTTCAGCTGCCTGAAGGTGTCCTCCACCAGGTGAGTTCGTCTCAGAGTTAGCTGGAACACCGGGGCCGAGTCTTGGCAATTCAACTTCTCAGGACACCACAAAGCCAGGTTGTAAGTGGCACGTTCCACACCCTGGAATTACAAACCCCTTCTTTACAAATGAACCCCTCAATGAACCCCTTCTTTACAAAGAAATCTCACAGCGGGGAAGAATTTGATTACAATGATACAGTACAAGACATATATTATTTTAAATAAATGCTCATATTAAGAAACAATTGCAGCCATATAATGCATTATCATAAATCATCATCATGATCTATTCTTACGACATACTGTACCTTCTCGAAGGATGCATAGATGTTGAAGACCGCCACCTTGCAAACCAGGTTCAACAGGAATGGATAGCGGCAGAAAATGGCTGGTGTGGAGTCGTCATCCTTTAAGAAAATTATCAATAATTTACCAAGAATATGATTTCACAAAAGGCAGTAAATAACTGATTGTTTATACTGCACTGTGTGTTCTTACCTCGACGTGAGAAAATGTTTTCCAAAGAGTGATGTCAGCGATTGCCGCCACACTTGTACTGATTTCCTCCACATAAAAGGTGCTCAGTGGGACTTTGTAAGACTGTCCGGCTTTGTTTGCCTGCGGAAAAATAGAAAACATGATTTAAAAATATTAGAATAGAATAGAATATTACTTCATTCAATCATGTACAAATATTTTTTTTGACTTGTGTTGGGAATTAAATAAAAAACTGTCAATGAATCAGCCGTGAGACTACTTTTAGTCTCAGTGGTGATGCTGATCACACAAAAAGACAAATATTTTCCAAAAATCGCTTTAGAAAATTACTTTGCCGGAGATAATGACCAAACACTTTCTTTGGAAGGCAGCAACATTCATGACAATTTAAAGCACAAACAAAAGCGAGCTGCAATCAACCCCCTCTAAATCTATTTTTCAACCGCTGTTCCAGATAAAACTTTGATTAAGGGGCAAAATCTGTCTGGAGCCCATTCCAAGATTAAAGGATTGCCTTTCATCTTTGAGCCCAAAGCTAGGCTATAATAGTTCTGACACTGCACCCACTCATGACTGTAATAGCACTGACTTTGTAGAGCAGCTTGAGGGCCTGCAGCAGGTATCTGACTCCCGGGTTGTGAGTGGCCAAGAGGCCATTACTTAGCATGAAGGCCAGGGCCTTTCTGAACACCAAGATGTGTCTCTTCAGGATGGCGGGTGTCAGGGAAGACCACTGGCGTCCTGCAGATCAAAAACTGCACATTAAGACCAGTTTGACAGCATGCATATAGAAAAAACAAACAAAGTGAACACTGCAGATATCTGCAATTATGTGATCAATGTTTAAATAAACCAAATAACTCATAGTCCTACATCATCAACTTCAATAACATAAACCATGTCAACAAGTGTGTTCCAGCATCAATTTTTTATGTCCCTGTAAAGATCATTTATATATATATATATATATATATGTATATATATATATATATATATATATATATATATATATATATATATATATATATATATATATATATATATATGTATATATATATATATATATATATATATATATATGTATATATATATATATATGTATATATATATATATATGTATATATATATATATATATATATATATATATATATATATATATATATATATATATATATCACATTCTTTCACAATCACATTATCTTATGATGACTGGATATAGTTTTAATCTTATTCTATTGAATAATTGTTCTGTGAAAACAATTTTGCACAATAAGTGAAAGTTTAATATATAATATTGTACGTCTAATTTTGTGATATTTCTCAAAACCGTACAGTAAGCTCAAGCATAATTTTTACATCTTTAACAAAAAGACAATACATAAAGTTATCTGTTTACTCAGTGTTTCCAGAGTCTTTTCATGGAGCTTTCCAATAATGACGGCCAACGGCAACACCTCGTTCATGACCTGAGACTCCTCTTGGAGGAGCGGACATGTCAGCAGAATCGAGAGGACCTCTGTTGACTTCAGGGCAGTTGTTGATGCATAAAGCAACCCAATCAGGGTTTTAAGGTTTACCTGCATGGAAAATAGATATATGGTGGCAATGTTCACACAGCATGCACACGTTTGTAAAGAAATACATCTACATCTATTACAACGTTACAAAATAGCTTTCCTCATTCAGCCAATGCATGTCTGAAGCAACAGAAAAAATAAGCAAAGTGAAGCATTAAAAAAGGAAAATGTATGTTCTTTACGGATTGTTTGATCCACGGTACAGCCAGCAGCTGGTCGAAAGCGCGGCCGGCGGCTTCAAGGTCCACAGTTAAGGCGTCTGGAGATGGAGACCCACTGATACCAAAAACAAAAGATTTAATCCAAATAGCAGCACTGGTGTAGATGTATGGTATTCAGACTATGCTTATAATTGTCGAGATCACTCTCATAATCTTGACATTATGGCACAGTTTGCTACTACACAGTAAACACTAGAAAAGACTCACTCAGACTTTGTGAAACTTGCAACAAGACTTGAACTCGTCATAAACATCGAAGATATTTCTCTGTTGAATAAACAAAGAGGGGAACTTACAAACACTGGAGTTACTGCTTATGAGAATGATATTTCATGTATGCAGCTACATAATTACAACCGTAGTACAGTTATGAAAAAAGGACCTTTTTGCCTCGGCGTTGCCAAGTCTCATTGACAGCCATCTTTGCAGTGTTGTTTCATCAAGACGCCCAGTTATCTGTCCCCGGTCAGAGCTCTTCAATCACAGACAATACATTTCACTTGATCATGACAAAATAGCAATTTAAACTTAAAATTCACCAGAACAATTTAATAGAAAAAGGACATTCATTTTAGGAAGAAAAAAATAGTTTCACACCAATGTGCTTACTTATAATCAATTAAATCAGGGTATATTTATGTGAAAGTATATCAGAACAATGAGTCTTTAATAGGTGAACACATTACCTGTGTAGGCGAAGTGTAAGAGAAGCTTGTGTTCCACCCGGCTGATATTTTCAAGTCTGCTTCAACAAATAAAACATATTTACAATTAGCATTTAAATCTGCTGGTATAACACCAATCTACTTTCACAGAACACACCCGGCATACTTACATTTTAATTTCACTGAATACTTAACAATCAACTGTTGTGAAGGTTGAATATCGAACTGTCCAAGAAAAAGGCCCATCTTTAGCTTAAAACGTCATCCACTAGTCGTGGGAGTTAGTTACATCCTAACGTGCATCTCCTGGGACGATTAAAGAACCCACTGTCTTCAGATACACACCGTTGGGTATGTCACTGTCAGAGGTCCATGGTACATCTACCAGAGTGGGAGTCAGACTGTCCTCTGTCCTCCCTGTTCCAATTTGACCTTTGGCTCCATTACCAAAAGCCCACAGCTGGCCGGAGGAGCCCAAAACCAGAGTGTGACGTCTGAGAGACAAGAAACAGCTGTGAATGTTATGTTGCACCTTACAAAATAAAAGTACGTAAGTTAGGCATCTCGAGTTAGACATTCTCAAAGTTATTATAAGCATGATTTCATGATGACAAAACTAAATAATCCTTTCTTAAAAAGGAAACTGTTATGATGATCAACCTTATCTCTACCTATCAGAGTTAGGTACATAGTGCGGGGCGCAGCAACATGTGTTTATCCTCAGCCGTGACATACTCGGGATGAGGAAGAGTAAAGCAAACACAGACTGGTGGAGTTTATTGCCCTCCAAAGCCATCGTGGGCAGTTTTTGTTGGATAGAGTCACAGTCATCAACACAGAGAAAGAGAGACGTGTGTGTGTGTGTGTGTGTGTTACTATGCATGTGTTACTTTGTTCTCCACCAGGGCAATTCTTGGCATTGTATTTTTTTATTTTATTTAATGGTCTGCCTAGTTTTTACCTGCCACATGAAATCTGAGAGGCAGGTCCGCCGAGACCGTCGACCAGTCTGGGTATCACTTCATTAGTTGAGGAGTTGTGACCCAGCTGACCGTAGCGTCCCTCTCCAAAAGTGAGAACCTGGCCATCCTAGAAATCACAGCGTCACACAAGATCACCAGCAGCAACGTGTGAAGACATGTCATGATCTTGACAAAGTGAGACTTTATGATTGAACAAAGTGAGAAGTGGTTGTACCTGCGTTAACACAGCAGAGTGGGCCTCTCCACAGCTTATAAAGGAGACGCCTCGAGATCTGAGGGCGGGTACCATACAGATGTTGAACCTGCCTGTTGAAGGTTATGAGAAATGGAAGAAAAAAAGATGCTTACTTCAAAACTATACATATGAGTTTGGATAAATACGATGGAAGAAAGTAAATAATCAAGAGGTTGTTGTGAGGTTAATAGCACCTGTTAGAACATCTGATTTATTTATTACATACCAGTCACAAAAGAATATTTTTTTCTCTGAAAAAATAACACGTCAGGCTCTTTCCAGAATCCTCAATAACTTGTCGAACAATTAGATGAAATAATATTTAGTTTACAGCACAATAAAACCTAATACTAACATATTTATCACTGCATTAACTGCATCTAGCGAAGCTGCATATTGGTTGGTTTAATACAGCGTCGTGAACCCAAAATAGTTTTCTGTAATTTAATTGCAATAAACAGATAAAACGGATGCCAAAATTCGTACATAATGATGCGGATGTAATGTTTTGTCAGTTCTTTCCACAAGAAACCAAGCAAACCACTTTTAAAATGCTTTCTTTTCTGAATGTAGTTGAGATAAAGCCGTTCTAGGCTATGCCATCTCTATGCCTAACGTCATCTGGGCATAAACACGTCATTGACATTATTGTTTAAGTCATAGCCAGTCTATGTTTTTACACAAACATATAAACTCATACCTTTTCATCCAGTTTCTGACAAAATAAGAATTACTATGAAGGAGCTCTGGACGCCCAAAGACAGATGCATTGTATTTTCCCTCCATTTCTGAATCCACGTCAGGAGGAGAATCTCAATTCTGTCACAAATAATACTCGCTTGAGTTGCAATATTTTAGATTGCGCAAATCCACATCTATTTGTGTTTATTAATGAAGTCGCACTGTGCCAAAAGTTCATTGCCTGCAGGTGGTGAGTGTTTAAATTGCAGTAGCTGTTACTCTCTATGCCTGTAGGTGGCACAGATTGTCCACTTTAATGGATATTCTGCCGCTTGCTACATGTGAGCAAGTGAATGTGAAAGTAAGTTAGAGTAGAGTGTTTGTACCCTTCTCATCCACCCTTTTGAGCCCCAGCTGGCCAGATTCATTGGCCCCACAGCAGTACACCAGACCCGGGAGTGTGAGGAACAGAGTGTGGGTCGCTCCGGCTGAAATCTGGGTCACCGCTACGCCGGTCAGAGTGCAGACCAGTTCTGGGACATACTGCAGAGTAATGTCTTTCCCCAGACCCAGCTGACCATGACTGTTCAAACCCCACGAAAAGACATCACCTCCTTTAAAGTGGGAAAAAAATTGATTTAAACACAGTTAATATACTGCCTATACATTTTTAAAACATATTGTTTCTCACATATATAACAGTCGGGTGGTATCGGTAGGAGGCTGGTATCACTAACCACTCAAGACATACTAAGTATTAAAGAGGCGTAATATAAATGCTCTGTTTCTTGAATATACTTTGTATTTGTAAACCATTGCTGCAGCTGTGTTTTCTTGAAGCTCCTCTTATACTATTGTGAAGCGATTTATCGTGCCTGAGGGGAATAGGGAGCCTGGATTTGGCACAGTGACATAGTGACATATGACAATCATAACTACGTTTCATAAAACTTAACATCACAAGAACTGGCAGTGTTCCATATAAACAAACAAAGATGTCATAGATGTGTTCATTGTCTTACCTTTCGTCAGTGCCAGAGAGTGGGAGTTCCCACAAGCAACTTGAATCACTGCCATTTGCAGTGGTATTGGCACCTGACTGCATGTTGATGAGACCATACAATAACAACTTAAAAGGCTTTGCTTTCTTTCAGTGATAAGTATGAATATACATATATTAAACAGACTGAAATCTTGCCTTGGTCTGTTGCACAGTAGATTTGGTAAAATCCCTCGCTGTCCATCGCCTCCGGCGCCCCAGGAGAACACCTGTCCAGATGCACACACAGCCAGACAGTGGTCCTGACCGCAAGCTATGGACACCACATTGCCCAGCCCCTCCACACGACCTTTACAGGAGGACGGCCAGAGAGTCACAAACCGGAATGCACAGAGTAACAATACATATCTAATGTAACGCATTCAGTTAGGGCTGTAATCACCCTACTACTTAAAATGTGTTATAATCTATAAAGTAGGATAAGTGAAAGTGCTTATTAACAATGGTGGGCAGTAACAATGTACTTCTTATGGCTGGGTAATATAACAATATTATATTGTGATGTGAGATTAGATGATAAAGCTTAGATTTGAGATATTTTAGTATGCCATATGTGTTGTCATTTGCATGACAGTAAACATTACTTTCTGAATTTACAAAATTATCTATTTATATTATTTACCTTTGTCATTATATCCATATTACTGATGAATATTTACCATTGTGTAAATATTTTTGTAAGACCGTACAAAATCGATTTTGTGATGTCTTGACTTTCCCACCAACACTTGAACTCAACGCACTTTAAAGCACTCAGGTAACTTTCGCTGCCTCCACGAAACGAAACTGAAACTTAAGTGCAATAAACTCGTTGACTGTCAGTAAACATAAGATAAAGTCCGTCCTTTCATCCGATTCACTCGACAGACTTGTAAATAAAAAATAAAAAAAATCTTACATTTAACTGAACTGGGCTATTATCGAGTGTTAACGTGATGTGACTCGTCTTATTATGTCGACCATTACCTGGCTTATTTCCATCTTTGAGTTTCTTTCGTCCAAGTTGTCCGTGTGAGTTGTGTCCACATGATAAAACGCCTCCATCCCGAGTGAGGAATAAGGTGCACTGGTCCCCGCAGCAGATGCTGGTTATAACTCCGGGGACAGTCCATAAAGTCGGACTGAGGGCTTCCCGAGGACCGAACTGTCCACTGGAGCTGTCTCCCCAACAGTACAGCTGCACCACCATGTCTCCACTCAGCTGATGTGCTTACAACGTTTGTGGTGGGCGGCTATTTATGTCAGAAGATGCTGCCTTCACGTGCAGTTGGTGGAATTTAAACTATGCACTTCAGCTGCCCGTTCTTCAGGTATATATTGAGTGTGCATTTCTTGTTAAAATGTCTAACACAATGACTAACTTTGTAACATAGTACAATTTGTCATTTACTTTTGACCGAAGGAAGGCAATAGCGCACAACCAAGAGGATGTACGATTGAGATACTGGAATGTACGATCCTATAAAGAAACATGGAAGGCAGCATGAGCTCAACAGAAGTTCAGAAGTTGCTTTTATATATTTCAAAAGTCACGTTCGACGTTGTGTAATCACGACCATTCACATACAGTGCGCTATTTTCTCACATTTTTGACAGTCAATCTTAAAAATACAAAATATGATGTAGGCAAGTCAAACTGTCATTACTTTTTAATACACAAAAATAAGTATAAATAAGACAAATATACCTACATAAGTTATGTTGTGATTATGTTGTCAAAATACGTGTCAAACTGTGTCAACAATACATGTGTTAAATATACAATACATGACTCAAACTGGTCAGGTATTGGTTTGGTTTTCACAGAAATGAAACTTAAATGCTTAGTAGATTTTTCTGCAGTGAGGATGTGCATTATCATCTTCAACATCCAGTTAGACATTCTTGATTCAGACGACTGAAAACTGAAACAAAAGCTGCTGCAGTTTCCCCAGAAGCGGAGACACATTCATTATCTTTCCATTCATATTCAAATATACAGTACACAATAATACACACAAATGCACTTTGTGTGCTAGCATAATTATCATCTGTATTTTGAAACCACAGTCCAACAACCATGTAGAATAATCTTAAGGCCATGTAATATTGGGGGTTGCTTGTGGTAACCACCTGGATGCTCTGTCAAAGGGGCATTGCTTCAACCGACTACTCAACCTCTCCCTGCACCTGACTGACTCTTCCCCGTTGATCATGACATCTGAAATAGAATACACACCTATCGAGCCGTCCTCAAACCCCACAAACACACACTGCTGCTCACAAACAACCAGTGTCAACGGATTCTTTGCCAGACACACACTTCCTATTATTTCCCCGTCTGCCAGTCGTACAACTGTGAGGACGGGCTTCGCTCGCAGGTAACAGACGCAGTTTTTCTGCAGGGTGGTGGTAGTGGTGGTGGGCCGGTATATGTAGGCAGCATAGCATCCAGTTTTATCCAAATACGCTTTAATGACTGGACCCTCAGACTTGATTGAGCACAGTCTGACTTGAGATAAGTCCAAGAGGTTGATGGCCTCATTATCAGTGGACAGCAGGGCGTAGCTCCCATCAGAGGTCACTTGGAAGTCCTGTGGCTGACAGTGAAACCTAGACGGCAGCTGGAAGTGCTGGCACAGCGTCTCCTCTGCTACTTTCCAGGTGTACACCGCCCCCGAGGAGGCCATCACCACCACAAACTCTGGGTGCTCTGAAAGTGTGTGGAAAGCAACAACGTGTTCAGAGCTTTCAGCGCAGGAGAAACGCTTGCTGATCGAGCCCGACCACAGACTGGCAGCTAACAGGTCTCCTCGGCGACGGCCGATAAGAAAGGTGCTGGCGGGTGACACCTTGGCATCAGAGAGGTATGGGTGTATGCTGCACACAATGCTCCCCTGTGCAAGCTTCCAGACCCGAGACGACCCTCGATCAGAAATACTGACCCCAAAGTTACTGTTGGGGGTGATCAGGACGTCTGTCGCTCTGCTGCCCCTCATACGCAGGATGTTCTGACCGCTTTCTGTCCGCCAGACGTATATATCCCCTGCTGACAGTGTCACAAGGTGAACATTATCCGGAGAAAGACAGAGTTTTCCCACAGGTCCGGCATGTAGGAAATTAGCATGTGGGAGCCCTGTTTCTAACCTCCATCTCCACACCGTCTCTGAGCCATCAGAGGTGTAGAAGCCCTCCCCTGTTCGTTCAACCACCACTTCTTTCACTCCACACCCCATTTTCGGAGCTGCGCCTGCAGCATCTATCATCTCAGAGTCCCACAGTGTCAGGCAGCCATTGTGAGCGACACAAACAACACCTGAGGCCATCTTGAGGAGAGTACGGGGCTGTTTGCTTGTTTCTAAGGAGAGGACACACTCCCCTGTGCTGAGCCTCCACACCAAGACGAAGGGACAGGCATCCAACAACGCCAAGAAAAGGTGGCCATCTTGGGAGAGCAAAGCTTGAGTGAAGGCCCTCCCCTGTGGAGCCAGAAACTGGTCCCACAGCTCCCAGTCACATGCATCCCACAGTGCAACCTGGTGAGATTGACACACCAATAAAGTGCCAATTTCATGTGAGTAATCAATATTGAGGATGTCATTACATTCACCCCCAATAAAGCTTTCTCTGATAAGTCTGGGTGGGTTTATTTTGGATGCAACATCCCATAGGCTTACACTTCCTGTCCTGTCAACACATGCCACTTCCCACTTATCTTCACGCAGGATCATTGATGTAATCGCATTGTGGTTGGAGTTTGAGCAAGTGCCAAAAAACCTGCCGGTGTTGGCGTCAAATATAGACAGCGTGCCTCCCTCCAGGCCACAGTACACGTAGAAGCCATTGGAGGAGCAAACCAAACAGGTCACGCAGCTCTGGCACTGGAAATGAGTCAAGGTCTCATCGGAGACATCAAACACACTCACAAAACTCTCACCTTTCCACCACATGAATACCTTTTTCTGATGCGCAACAAAGCCCTCAATTGTGTTTGCTGTTTTTTGGCTTGAATCTGCTTCCGTATTGTGCTTAACCTGCAGAAACGTTTCTGGGCCTGTCACATCCCACAAGAAAAGCTTGTCGCATTGTGTGGCAAACAACATGAAATGACTGCTGCTCTTTACTCCGGCAAATGTCAGCTGCTCACTGCTCAGGGATAGTTTGACGACATCATACCCGAAGCCTTTCCAAATCCAAGCCGTGCCATCATCCATGATTTCTGCTACAATCCCAAACTCTGTCCCAGCTACTTCTCTAACAGAGACGTCCTTGGTTTCGGCATCACATGTTAAACACTGGATGGAGGGAAGAGATAAGGGAGTTGGGCAAAGCAATACTCCTAATCCACTTCCTGCCCTTCTCCTCTCCTGCCTGATCTCTCTGGCATAAGCATCGAGGCCAGGAAATACCTCCAGGTAAGGCAGAAGACCTGTCTCCATCACAGAGGGAAAGTACAGTGGTGAGCTCTGCAGCAGGCAAGCACAAGACTTCAGTATGCTCGCCAGCAGGGCTCTTTCCCTTGAAAAACTGAAGTGGGATGACCCCTCCTCATTCTCCAACATGGCTACCAGATCTGCCAGTAGTCCTGCTCGAACCATGGCCTGGTGAAAGCTCAAAGACATTAACAGCCCATGCTCCAACTCCCCGCATCGGTCACTTTCTTGCAAGTGATGCGGTAACTCTAAGACATTCCTCAAGTTCATTCGGCCAACCTCTTTAGAAGAAGAGGAAAAAACAAACGGCTGGCCATGAGCTTCTACAGTGGGTGGCTCTCTGTCTATGCATAACTCCATGTGGCCAATGTCCTTGTTTGGTCCAGTTGTTTGCTTTACAAAAAGCGTTTTTGCACTTCTACCACAAGGCAACCGGCCACTGAAATAGTCCGCCATCGCCGAATGAATCTCTCTCCTCACCTCGTGAGTGCCCAAACACCTCTTCGCCACCACCAGCTTGAAATGCCTGCTCACCCAGAACAACACATGTGACCCTGCAACCGTCCTTCTAATGAGAAACCTCCTCAAATCTAACAGAAGCGTCTCCACGTCGATTTGCGGGATCCTCGTATTGGATGAAGTGCTCTCATCCTGCTGGACATACTCAGTCAGCACCTTGTGATCACTGGACAGAAGGTCGGCGAGCTCGACCTCAGTGAGCCCGGTCCTGGAAAGGGTGAGGTAGGAGACGGCACGAGACACAATAGAGGAGCCGTGTTTCTGCTCGAGGTGATCAAGCAGCGCCGAAATGGCTGAGTGGACGCCAGCAGGGAGCAACGACTCAGTCACATCTGAATCTGATGACGAGAGAGGGGATTGTGGGACAGGAGGAGAGAAATGTTACGTCATCAAACTGTGCTGAGGCCTGACATATTTCAGCATTTATGTATATGCTATTTATTTAATTCAGACACTTGTTATTTCTGATGGCTGGAAAAGTTGAGTGTGTTGAAGTTTTTTTTTAAAATATGGTGTGAAAATATTCCCCCTAATTTTTCTAATCTTTTTCAAGACATTTAATAATGAAAACTTGTAAATTTCGTCTATGCATATGTCATCATTTAAATGAATCTTGCAGCACCTTTGGCCCGTCCTTGAAGGACCTCAAGGTGACATGACACCACTTAAAAAATAGTCCCCAACAACAGCCCAAATTTACTCCTGCTTAAGCAACATTTGCTAAAGCATACAGTCCCCAGCTGTTTTAGGAAAATATTGAGATTTATAACTGCAGAGGAACAATTGGACTGAATTGAGAGACAGATTAACGTATTGTTTGTTCAGGTCTTTTCATTGACTTTGTTGACCATAAAAAAAAATAAAGGAGTCTTATATTTTAAGAATCTGTCTACTTTTTTAGTCATACCAGAGTGCCAGAGCGAGGTGTGAAGGTGCAAGAGTCGAGCGTAGAGAGTCAGACAACAGGAGGTCAATGCCTGGTTCACCAGCGCCTGTTGCCCTGATGTCACCCTCCTCCCCGAACTGCTCAGCAGTGACGCCAACATATTCACACACTGTTTCCGGTCCACCGAACCCAGCTGAACACACTCATATCTTGACTCCTCACTGGGCTCCGACACACACGGAGCCGGGCTTCTTTGCGGGTTGATGGTTTGCAGGACTTGCGTTCCGTTGGAGGAGACGGTGAGGATGAGTTTGACACTGGAAGGAAGGGGAGACGGGAGGCTCTCCATGATGGGAGGTGCTAAATTGTTTTCTATATGGTCCAAGCCATCGAGGATTAGAACTAGAGGTTTTTTGGTGTTTGGCATGAATGTGAGGAGCGATAAGAGACGCTCTTTTAGCTCAGACAGACCAAAGTTGGACGTCGAGCTACAGCTGGAACTGAAGTCTCGGAGGTTAGCGATACAGCGAAGATCGTCCATGTTGCTGGGATTCTGCTCAGAGGAAGATTCACTGTGATATTTAACGCCGATTTGATAACACAGGCTCGACAACAGGTGCCTTGGTGAAGGGTTGATTGACAGGTTGCAAAAATAAGCGATCACCACAGGATCGCAGTCTGGTAGCCAAGACTTTATCTGTGGAGAGACAGGGAGAAAAAAACACGTATTTACTTGTTGTCAATGCCATGTATTAGATTCCTGTATCACTGCGTTACAATCTCTGATTACCCTGCTTGGAATATAGATTTGGTCACATGAGTAATAATTATGTTGATGCCAGAAACACTTCTCTTTAACGCTATATGAAATCTTTTTTTGGAGTCTTTTTAAGTAGAGCTGCAACTAATAATTATTGTTATGATCAGTTTCTGAAATGTGAAGAGAATACACCTGATGAATCGATTTAGATTTGGTCTATAAAATGTAAATTATGAAAAATGTCCATTTCCAAGGACGCGATGGGATGTATTCAAATGACCTTTTTGTCGGTTCAACAGTCCAGGACTGAAAACAGAAAACGTTCATATTCGAAAGGCTACAGCCACTAAATTGTCTGAATTTGGGTTTTAAACAATGCCTTAACAACTAATTGATTATCAAAATAGTTACAAATACATTTTCTGTCACCAAATATTTAATTTGTGGCTTATTGTTTCCACTTTTAAGTATTTCTATCAAAAAAGATACATTTAATTTACAAATAAGAAAGACAAAAAAAAACAGATTCTTCTCTTTTTTAAATTGACAGCTGCTGTCTTTTTTAATGTGAATAATTGTGAATACTTATTTCTAGCTCCACTATGTGTTTGTAGCAATTATTGTATTGTTTAGATTTAAAATAAGTGAAGGGTGAAGGGACTTAACATCTTGTGTGAGTTTTACACTTACTTGATGAGCACAATGTGCAAGCAGAACTGTCTTCCCTGTGCATGGGCCTCCTGTCACCACTAGTGGGCACTGTTGTCCACTCTGCTGCACAAAGGCTCTGACCTGCAGAAAATAGAAAGAAAACTCTAGTAAGGAATTGTTGCACCTGAAATGTGTGGATCTATCAGAATGACACGACACAGGGAAACAGATCCGACAATATCCCCAAACTGACTTTTAATGAGTCAAATAAAAAAAGGCAACCACTAAATTGTAAAGTAAATGGACCTGTACTTGTATAGTGCTTTTCTAGTCTTCCGACCACTCGAAGCGCTTTAACACTACATGACATCATTCACCCATTCACACGCTGATGGGAGGAGCCACCATGCAAGGGGCCACATCAGTATCAGAAACCATTCATACACATTCATACTCCATAGGCGCAGCTACGGGAGCAATTTTAGGGTTAAGTGTCTTGCTCAAGGACACATCGACAAGGGCTAGCAGCTCCGGGGCTCGAACCGCCGATCCTCTGATTGAAAGACGATCCCTGCTCACCACTGAGCCGCAGTCGCCCAGTAAAGTAAAGTACTGAATGTTACAATCCATTGATAACTTGGTTTTCAATCTTCCTCAGTTCTTAATCCTTCACATTGTCATATTAAAAACGAAATCAGCATTAGCAGTTAAAATGCTGCCTTTGAAATCATCCGTGAAAACACCTTCAACCTGACCTTTTCCTCCTCTGGCCGTGTCACGTCATAAAGTCGGGACAGGGTGCCACACAGCTCCTCCTGCTCCGCCTGCTCTCTGGTCACGGCATCACCGAGCTGTAAGCCTTCACTGCTTTCTGTGACGCTCGAGCTGTCAATCAACCCCACAAGGTCAGAGTACACCTGCTGGCAAAGAGACTCGGCATAGCCTCGCCGCCTGGCTGTCGTGTAACCATAGCGACAGTCACACTCGGTGGTGGTGGCGTAGACGAGTAGCCGAGAGGAAGTGATGAGACCAGGGAGGAAGTCGTCACAAAGATCTGACAACAACTGTGAATCAGTGGCCGTCGTCCTGAGGTCAAAGGTAACGGCCTAAACATAGAAGATATGAGACAAAAGAGTCTTTAAATCACTGTTCCAATTTGATAAAAGCTGAATTTCATATTTTGCTATTTCTATTCAGCCTATACTACAAAAATGAAGGATTATCTATAAAAACCTTCACAAGTGAGAACTATTTTAAGTGCATCTCGCTTCTGTACACAAAAATCACATCTCTCTCTGACAAGAACTAATAAAAAACACATTTTGCAACTTCACGACATTAATAAAGGCATGAGGCACATTGAGCTTATCATATCACTTTTACTTGAATCAAAATAGTTTCTGTCTTTGATGCTCATAGTAGTTTGAAGAGGTTATTTATTAGCTAGAATTAAACAACATTTCACGTAATCTTGATTGGTCTTCTTGATATGAACATTTCTGAAAAGCCCCACTTCTGGAAAAACAAAGCCAAATGTTTGGTTTCTTAAAGGAAATCCTGCCACGTGTTCAGCTACTACAGAAAAAAAACATTTCCTTTCAAAACTAAGAAGAGAAGAAGAAAAAAAAAGGAACGTGAAAAATGTATTGATCCACTCTATAATGTGCGTGAGTGAAAGTGAGCGCATGAATGAATCCTGAGAACGAGAAGGATGCCTCTTACCTCTGACTGTGGCTGAAGTTGTGACTTCATCTGTCTCTTCTCTCTCTCTCCTTTTGCGTCAATGACCTTGTGAACGTAAACCAGGCAGCGTCTGGTGATGTCATCAGGAGGACGGTTGTCCAGAGCAAATCTCAGATCTGCGTCGAGGGCTGGAGAGAAGCAGCAACGCATTTTATTAGAGCCCGACGTCAACAGACCTAGACACACAGAGAGACGTGTGCATCTCACCTGATCTGTAGTAGCAACGAGCTCTTTCTGGGCTCATTACACCAGCGTGGACACACAGACTCACAGTGGTCTGAAACTTCTTCCGCAACTCCTCTTCTTCAGCCTTCATCCTCATCTGTTCTTCCTTTTTAACGTCTGTCTGCTAAACAGCAAACAGTTTGATACTTTTTTTTTTTAAAGCATCACAGTCTAACAGCTGTGATTAAAGAAATAAACATAATTAACCCATGCAAATGATATCTGAAATATGATCACACCGACTTAATACAAGGTAATCTGATGGAGAGACTGTGACTGCGTGAAGACACATGGGATCATCAAATATTCATAGTATTCATTCATAGTTATACATGCTTATTATGGTTTAATAAGGAAAGAAACACTAAGAGAGACATTTATTTGTGTGGGACATTTTATTTAATAACCCTTTCACGTTCATAAACACTAATCAGTCAATCCTTTTTGTATAAACGTTAATTAGCAGCAGCACTCGGACAAACCTACTGCTGTTTGCTTAACAAGAGCATCTTCATCACGAAATGAGTACAACCGATGAGTCATGCATTCGTGAGGTGTGTTGTGATCACCTGGGGACAGCAGGTGTGTCTGTTTCTAGGCCTCCGGCAGTAGGAGGGAGGGATGGTGTTCTCGTCCCTCTGGTACTCTCTCTCCAGCTCCTGGGTGCTGACGCCCGCTCGCTGGCTCTCCTGCAGCAGCAGCTGGTACTCTGACACCTCCACCTGGGCGGGCAGGCTCGCTGTGCCATACTGATGTCCTACCAGGGCCTGCAGCACCACCATGTGGACACAGAAGGAACAGCAGCATGGGGATACATCGCGTACAAATGTATGCACTCTGGTGTTGGTGTTCATGGATTATTAAAGCTCAACAGGCGCTGATTAAATGGCAGTTTATGGTTAATGTACACAACACTGTAGATTATTTTACCAGTAAAAATGGTCCCGCGGAGCTCTTCATGCATTCTTTTATCAGCTGCTGTCTTGTGTTCCCATCTGGCCAAAGACTGGGATCACTAGACTCAAATGGGTCTATCACCTACACACACACACGCGCGCACATGCACACACGCACATGCACAGTTTATGAAAAGTACACATGGCGCAGTAACAATTGGCCAGGTGGCTCAGTATCATATGATATTCTTCCATCTCTCTAATTACACATGCCGCTGAAAAGAGACGATGATTTCATACACGCCGTCACAAAGATGCTCGCGCTTGCTTTGCCTAATTACATGAATGTAATTAGGCAAAGTTGGGTAGGATTGACTGGACTTTTAAAGGAATGGCCCCAGGGGATAACATGAGCACACAGACACACCCAACTAGAAGCTACCAAATAATATAGCTTTGGTTTTCCACAAAGAGCAACGTTTACAGAGGATTCTCGACGATGCTTAAATCTGCCTGTAATAGTGCTGAAACAGTCAATTATTCACTCAGTCGACTGACAGAAAATGTATTTGTTTGCAGATTTGTAATGGTTGTATTCTATGTTGTAATTTTTTTTTTCTTTTTGACTGTTGGTCAGACCAAACATTAACTTTAAGTCAAGACTTTCACCTCTCACAGCCTCAGCAGTTTGCATTATATTCAACATTTAAAGTACAAAACTATTAAAGCTAAAACATTTAAACAATATTCATAACCTAAGTGTTAATGAAACGTTGAGCTAAAGTTTATATGCATTATATATTATATGCATCTCAACTTTGCAGATGAACATTTCAGTAGCTCACAGGGTTACAATAACAAAAAAAACATGGTCAAGTGTTAGGTGATAATACATGGAAAGGATGTTGAACTTTAAGTAGAACCGTAAAAGAACAAGAAAGGATTGAGAATAGATAAGTGTGTCACCCTGACATCCCGTCCCAGTGTGTTTCTACAGTGCTCTCGAAGTTTGGGAAACACTCTCTCTCTCAGAGCTCTGCGCTCCACTGTGCTATCTATACGAAGCATAAACACAAACATACACATTAAAAATGTTTTAAAAAACATTTACAAAAAGTGCAAACATTTGTATACATGATTTGTTTTTACATACCCTCTGGGTTAGAGCACAGATATAGTTTCACACAGGTGGAATTTGAATGAGAGCGGCCCATTTGGTTTCCTCTGGAGCGCATGACAAATTGTTAAGTTAAGGGTAAAAGAAGGGAGACCAACTTTATGCAATGACCCAAATAAAAAGCTCACAGTTGCTGCTTTACTATAAACGGGTGTTTTTTTTTTCTCCCCTCTCTTCCACTCAGGAAACTCCGGCCTCGTGTATTTATAGAGGGCGTTTCTCTCTCTCTCTCTCTCTCTCTCTCTCTCTCTCTCTCTCTCTCTCTCTCTCTCTCTCTCTCTCTCTCTCTCTCTCTCTCTCTCTCTCTCTCTCTCTCTCTCTCTCTCTCTCTCTCTCTCTCTCTCTCTCTCTCTCTCTCTCTCTCTCTCTCTCTCTCTCTCTCTCTCTCCCTCCCTCTCTCTCCCTCTCTCCCTCTCTCTCTCTCTCCCTCTCTCTCCCTCTCTCCCTCTCTCTCCCTCTCTCTCCCTCTCTCTCCCTCTCTCTCCCTCTCTCTCCCTCTCTCCCTCCCTCCCCAATTAGAAAGGCAAATCATCACAAACATCCACAGACACGAAAAGGCCCCACAATAACCCCCAAAACACTTTTCAATATTTCTTTATTAATCAACATTTGTACACAATAAATACAAACTTTGTTTTTTTTTTGTACAGCCAATAATAATAATATGCAGAAAGTCTTTTGCACCTGTTCTCATTATTGTCGGCATGGCAACAGTCTGTGAAGAGACGAAGGCCAGTTGTTCCCCCACATTGTTGACAGCAGCAGCTGTGTTGCCGCTTCAAATCGAAGGATGAAAAATAAAAGAATTATATAATACATAAAACCCCAAAACAGGCTCATACCAAATAATTCAACACTGTAGCGACCAGAGGGAGTGCTAAAAAAGGGGAACATAATCATGTTCAAAGTGGCAACTGACAACAAAAAAGTAATACATTTTATATTTGATAGAAAGACTGATTGAGCATTAACGGGGGGAAATGCTTCGGGACGCTATAAACTTCAGAACAAGTTTAAAAACCCCTTCCAATGAGAGCTCCGAGAGCTAAAGGAGCACTGCTGCTGCTCACAGTCATAAGTCAATGCCATCTCCTACAGCGAAAAAAGAAGAAATAAAACTATGAGGATGGTCTTCATTTCTTGCATCACTTTTCTCACTCTGACATAATTCACCTGCACCCAGCCAAGAGGATGTGGTCACAGCTTGAGACCACATCAGATTTTCTTTTCTTCTTAAACCTAAAGTTGTGCCCCAACTCCATACTCCGTATTAATAAAAGCATGTACGCTATACCAGACTCTATACCTCATACTGATTTAAAAGAAATTAAGATACATTACAGTTGCGTATCAACAGTGAATGTGCTATGATACTGCAACTTTGGAGAATCATTTATAGTGTTCATAAAAAAGGGAAAGAATCACAGATTGAATAATTTTCTTTTCCTTCCCATTTCTATTGCTGCGTCCCAACAGTGTGCAATTAGATTTAAGTGTTTCCAGCTGTGAGGAGCTCCCCCTTTTCTCATGTGTTGCATTTAGGACCAATATTGTCCATCAGCACTAGAAAAAAAGAAGCAATCATCAAACCAATCTAAAATCCTGATTGACATGTTTGAGTATACCTTATTTTATCTTTTAACAGTCAGCTGGGCCCATCTCGAGACCACCAAACCACATTCTCTTCAAGTCTTCCTCCAAAACATCCCTTCTATGGATCAGGGTTTTCATTTGTATTAAATAATGTTAGGGAAACAACTTTTACCCATTACATTGCCCAAAAGTATCTCTTCGGAAGAGTAGGTCATAAAAAAACAACTCAATCCTCAGTCACACTGAAATAAAAAGGATTCACTACAGAATCAGAATGAAAAGAATAACTCTGATTTCTGTATTAAACTGCAGTGATTCATTCTTTCATTCTTTTCTATCCATTCTGATGCAATGTTAAAGTACTGCTACTTTTTAGGGAAGGTACAAATAAATAAAAGTGCTACGCTGCCCTTTAGGCAAAGAGTTTTAAAGGCTTGAAGGGTATTTGAGGATGTGGGGGATTTATTTACTTTGAGTAAAAAAAAAACACTACAGAATTGTACTTAGCTTCATTTGAATGTCATTTGCTAGTTCTGTCCATTTATCATGATGCATTTGTTTTATACATCTTGTGTTTTCTGTTTCCACCGGCAATAATCAAGGGTAAACATGAGGATAATATCAAATTGGAAACAATAAAGGTTGTTTTCTCTTCTGTATTAAACAAAATAAACAGACTCACTCAGTGGTGTGATGGAGTTGCTTGGCCAAAAGGGAGAACATAATACCTGTGAATGTAATGTTTATCAACTAAACAAGGATAATAATCAAAGGTGAACTGATCAAAATCAACGTGGGAGGAGATATGGTCTTTAGGGATAAAAGTTATACAGTTAATTCTCTGATTAATACAACTCGTCACCCCAAACATGAAGAGGTTATCGCAAATAAAATCTTTGCTGTCACCACATAGTGAATACCAACAATGTCAGTTCTGCGTCGTCTTCAACCGATCAGTGAGACAAGCACACAGCGGGTAACAGAAATATGGAAAAAATATTGTAATGTGTGCATAATATAATGTAACTGAATGTGTGAATATGACAGCCATTGATTCGCACTGCCAATGGCTAAAACAGACATTGGAGAAAAGAAGGAGAGTATAAAAGGAACAGTGGGAAGAGAGGTGGAGAAAAGAGCAGAAAGGAGGATCCAGCCTCCATTTTCTTTCGTTCTTTCACCCCCTCCTTCCCTTCTCTTCTTCCATCTCTCCGTCATACTGTATTTACAATGCCCTTTCAGTATACGATGAGAATAAAACTTCCACTACATATCAGACACGGTATTCCAATCAGCTGAGTTAGGCTATATGAAACTCTCTGTGCATAACATTCCTATGACAACAGTAATGTACTGTACTAATACACATTGAATACGTTTGACGATAAGGAGTTTATATATGGCGAGGGAAGGGCTGGAGAGGGGGGACACTGCGTCCACACACCACCCAGTTTCTCTGTCCATTTACTTTAACCTCAACAGCAATCAAAATCATGAGGCATCTGGCAAGTTTTATACATATTGAAACTCATCAAGCTTTCTTTTTATGGAGCCCTGACACTCAAACTATAGCAAAAGATGCCAGATAAGTCTAAAACATATTTAAATAAACTTAGTATTTGTTGGTCTTGGCACAAATGTACCTGTTTATCTATTATCTATTGTCGCTAATGTTACGTGAGGTAGCTTACCTAAAAATTGGTGGTAGCTTCAGCTCCCAAGCTAAAGCTGGCTTTTGACATAAAAAATAAACCAGCTTAAAACCTTAATCAGTAATACACTGTACCACAAAGGCTACTGCTGTACTATCAACATATGAAGTCTTGTAACTGGAGCTTTAGCATTTTAGCCAGCAAGCTACTTGCTACACAACTTGGAAGTTCAGACTATAGAGACATGCTTCTTTCTTCATAACATTTTCAACTTTAAGTGCATTTTTCTTGTCTATATTGACGACTATAGTGGAAATAAATATTGGTCTGTGTGTCATCCTCAACATTTTTATGTATTTTCTTTAAAATGTCAAATGAACTAATTTAACAAATTCCAAGCTCTAGCTAGCTAGCTTTGATAGTGTTTGCAGGCTAAAATGCAGTTTCGAGTTACATAAGAGTTTATACAGCGACATTATGGCAGTTTGCCTGACGGTCACAGTGATGATTAACATGACCTGCATTGGCTGGTGTAGTTTTTTGTAGTTTAAGTTGTACTTCAGCTAGCTAGCCAGTTGAATAGGCTCATGCTCAGCGTGTTTAGTTTCCAGTGTTGTCAGTGATGCTAACAAGCCACACAACTCTCTTCTTTGATCAAAATATTGAATGTTGCATGGACAAAATAAAATAAAAAATTAAATGTTAGTGTATAACGCTGTACATTTTTTTTCTACAATCAATTCGTATTTTTAGCGAACATTTTCATCATGTATTACATGTTGGACTTGTTCTATATACATGTAGACTAGTATAGCTCTTTACTACATTTTGTTGATTTCAGGGCTCCATAACTTTTCACATGTTTCCTTATCATTTGTTAACAGTGGAATTTCTCAAATGTAGCAAATGGTCTTGTTGTACAGAGGGATAAATCGCTTTACTATAACTTGAAGTAGGCGTTAACAAGATAAAAGAAAACTTGCCAAACCCATCATTAATTTTCCCTCACGCTCTCCTCTTAACATTCTTCCTCCTCTTCCACCTCTTCAGTGTGCTCTGGTTTTCTGCCCGATGAGGTAAAGTTTTAAGGCAAGAATGGAAGGACAGGTTGAGGGAAGAGAGGGAAGCGGAAGCGGCTACTGCTGCACTTCATCAGGAAGCTAATACGGAGATTATTCAATTGGATACACTGCCCTCATCCCTCCTCTTTGCTCTCCTCCTCAACTTGAGGAGGAAAAGATGTGGAGAGGCCATGGTTCAGTTCGGTTTACTTCACATCACTTTGTTTCAGCTGACTTCAGTTCAGAGCAGTTCAGTCCTTCAGTCTGTAGGTTGCGTCGGTCTGTAATCTGTTTTTTTTTGTCTCTGTAACTGCCTGCCAGCTTGTCCGTGTGTCACACCAGTGTGATCTCCACCTCCTCTGTTTTGTCGGTCTTCTCCTGAGATCGGCGGGGGTGCTGTTTGGGTGGAGGAGGAGCAGCTCGCACCTGTAGCAGTGAAAGAAAACATAAATATGTAGGTTGAATATAAAAGACAAATTGAAGGAATGGCGATGGCCTATTTTTTTTTATTTCACAAACGTACTGTTCATTTTCTACTTTTAGAGCCTTTAGAAAAAATAAACGCAGTCCGAATGGAAATCATATTAAGGATTCACAGGCAGTAAAATATATAACCTTGTGTCATATCGGGCTGCAGATAAAGGTTTTTCAAAGAAAATGGGAATAAATATAAATTATAATTTTCTAAAGCCCAAAGTGGACTTTCCAATGTGTTCCAAAACCACAAAGACATGCAGTTTACTACCGTAGCATGAGACAGAGAAAAATATTGATGGGAAAGTAAAAAAAACATAAAGACACAAAACACACTTCTTGAATAAGTTTTATACTAACAGGTCGTAGTTTGCTTGGGCCTCCTTCAGGGGTGAATCGCAGTGGTTGAGGAAATCCTGGAGACACTGGACTCTTGCCAGAGCTTTGATCTACAAAGAGAGAGATGGGGATATTTATAATAAAGAAAACCTCATAGTAAAAAGCCACAATGACTTCTTCTCAATGAATTCAACTACAAACAAACTTTTTCTGTGTGTGCGTCTTACTGTGGGTGGGCAGCGGTCCCTTGTGTGACGAGGCGGGCGGTGGAGGCTTGTGCTCCCCATTAAGTGCGGCGGAGGGTGAGCGTGGGAGAGGAGGCGGGGTTGAGGTCTCAGGGCTGGTGAAAGGGCTGATGGGAGGTTGTTCATACAGCGGGAGATGTGGCAGAGAACACGGCAACTTGAGAGATGGAGAAATCTAGAGAGAAGGATAGAAATGGATGAAAATGTGCCGCTCACCTGTAATCCCACAAATAAGTCAGAGGCTCTAACTCACAGTTCATGGTACAGTCAGTACTATCATTTGATATCCTTTGTGCCAACTGAAGTCAACCTCATTAAGTTACAACTCAACAGTTTAGAATAAAGCTGCAATAAACAAAAAAATCATCCAAAACAACCTTCCTTCTTGAAAGAAATACTAATAGCATATTAATTGATTGAAATGGGTTAGACCATACATAAACACAAGAGGAAGAGTCTGGTTGTTAATAAGTGTAAATTACCAAAATGTCAATGGCCATAAACACAACATGGTCATATTATCATCTTATAATGGCTAACGTGTTAGCAAACAGTTCCCTATTTACACATGCAACAGACACAAAGCTACATTAGCATGCATTTAGAGTCATGTTTCTGTCCATTTGAGGAATGTAAAACCAAGATATACTCTATTTTGCTCTGTTGTTACAAGTAACACTTCAGAAGTGGTGAGAGTGGACCAAAACAGTTAAGTTGCAAACTATTAAACTAAAAAAACAAAGCTGAGGGGAACTGCAGTCGGGTGATACGCTCTGTCTACATTATAGTCATGTACTATGTTAATACAAAAATACTAATTGGAACTTTACTAATATACTAATGGAACTTTGTATATTAGAAATATTAATGGAACTTTGGGGAATACTGTCAGGATTACCTCCCAAAAACTTTTTTTTTTTTTTTACCAATCTTCCCAACAAACCACTTAAAAAGACGTTACGAGTTCCTGTGGCGTGTTTTATGTCGACAAGCTTTTAGGAAGGGAGAGGCTGCATCCTTCCTGTTTCTGAACCTTTAATAGGCAGCACTCTGCACTACCGATAAGAGCTTTTGCTGTGATTGTAGAGCAGAGTTTTTTATCAGAGGAATGCAGGGACACAACAGTTCTGATCCAGTGTTTGTGAACTCTGCCCTGCTGAAAGATCTACTGGACAACAGCTAGGAAGAGAGGAAGAGAGGAGAGAGGGAGATAAGTGGCCCACTAGACTACACTATAAGATAGTATTTCTGCCTGGAGGAAAGCCTGATAACATAAAATGTTCCAGCTCCTTAGAGTGACGCACTGAATATCTGTGTACTTTTCGTGGGAGTATGTCCCGGCGTGCAAACATCAATCTACCTGTATGTCACCAGGCCCTCCTCCACTGGTTTCCCCATTCTCAGTAAGATCTTCTACCAGCACGGAGGGGAAGACGCCCACCCGTCCGTTGAGCTCCCCCTCCCAGAAGCCGTCGTCCGTCTGAGTTTCGCGGCTCAACAGGCGTATCACCGCTCCTTCAGAAAAGGAGAGTTCCTCGTCTGCCTGACCCTCGTAATCATAAAGTGCACGAACAAACATCACTGCAAAGAGAAAGGAAGACAAACAGAGAAAGAAAGAGAGAAATAAGATACACAGAAGGAATCATTATTCCTGGGTAAATGGAGTTCCATATCTGCCTTGCCTTGATTATCATAAAGAGAATGGGACACCCTGCTGGAGAGAGGGAGATATGGGGAAGACAGAAAGAAATAAGAAATAGTTGACAGTTTCCCCATGTGTCTGGTCTTCATGTAGAATACTTGGCACGTTGCAACAGAAAGAAGGTTGGCGAAAAAGAGAGTAGAAGATGGCTGCAAAGAAGGAAGGATAGGAAGGAAGAAAAATAAAATTAAACATTTGTAACAGATCAACTAGCTGTATACTGATTGTCTGTAGACTATCAGAATATGTAGTGTGTGTGGATGCAAGCAAATGCAATTTCAACCACTGCCATTTGGTTCCATTTTTGTACCAATTTTTTACAGCTGCCTCGCTCTCGTATCTCTTCCAGTGATTGGCAGCAACACAAATGTTCTTACGTGCTGGGAGATGTGAAAAAGGCAAAGGCCGAAAAATGGATGAAAGACAAATTAAGAGTGACAAAGCTTGTGGAACAGGACGTAGTATTGTTTTTAATGATTACTATCTTTATACATTTGTGGCTTTTGCCTTCTGTTGATCACTACACACCATACGGCCACCTTATGTTACATAGCAAGATAGACAACCAACACTTGGTTATTGTAATAACACTCTGCTTTGCAAAATGAGTGTCATTTATGGCTGGATTATGAGCAACTCCAGTGGAGCTGTAAAGAGAAAAACGCCTTAATCTGTGGCGCGTAATAACCTTATTACAGGAAGAAAGAAACACATTTACACATGTACAACTGGAACTAGATTGTTTACAGAAACTCTTGGCATGCAGTTTAATTATTTCAAAGAATAATTTGCCGTCACCAAGTTTACGGCACACTTACTGTTTATGTCTCCATTGATGCAGCCGGAGTGCAGTTCCGGCTCGGTGGAATTGGACGAGGTGTGTGATCGAGCATCGAGTGTAGCCAGAGACTGGAGCATGCTCAGCAGGCTGTTGGAGGTCGGGAACTGCAGGTATTTCTCTGGGACATAGCCCACATTACCTGACTTATTGCGAGCCTGGAAATCCCAAACACACAAACAATGAAACAGTGACTGAAAGCAACATAAAAACATGCACGGCAGGAGAAATTTGAGCATCTAAAATATCATACAAGGCTAAGCTAAGCAAACAGGGCGAACGCACAGGACGCAACACATAGATCTCATGAGGTAACATCTCTAGGGTTGTAACTGTAAACATAATGCACATCCGTATGACCGCAACATCTGTGTATGTTTTTGTGCACCTTGACCCAGTCCTCCATGTCTCCATCTTCAATGACCTCCAACATCTCCTGTTCATCAATAGTTAACTCATCCGGCTGAGAGGCCTGTGAGAGAGATATACCAACAGTGTTAAAGACAGAAAGACAAGACATTTGGACATACAAGACCACCATTAATATTTATTGTTAAAAATAAAATAAAAAAGTCTGGTACATGCACCACTGACATTCAACTTTGCTCATCTCAGTGCAAACATGAACGCACGGGACGGTGTATGACACTGTGCGTTGTGGCTGAGCAGGTATCTGCAGACATTTGATATGTGACCATGTAACCGCAGACGGTAGCTCCCTGTGTGTTGGTTCATACCTTGTATGAGTACAGGACTTTGCAGGTTAGCGGGTAGTTTCGGAGGGTTCCCGAAGGACTGGAGCTGCTGTCGTCAAAAACCTCCATGTTCTCTTCACACTCCTCTCCCTCTTCACGCTCCAAATCTACTGTGCCCTTTAACACACAAACACAGCCCGATAAAGTCAAAGACCTTTGATAACTACAAGGACGAAAGAAAAGCACCATTCACTTTCAAAGCTCCACCTTGTACTCTGGATTAAGTACACACAAAGCATTATAAAAAAAAATAATTTTTACACAACCTTCGTGCTCCAGCTCCTCACGTTCCTAAGTCGCGCCCAGCTAGGTGACTTGTGATGTTGTCTGTCTGTCTATCTCTATCTGTGTTGGCTGGTATCTACAGCTCCACCGCTACAGTTCAGCAGGTACAAGGTCTGTCCATTTCCCCCTCTTCCTGTGTGTTTGCTCGAGATTAAACTGTGACACTAGCACAGGAATAGGAATGCTTACCTTTGCTTCCTGCCTGGGTTTCTCTGTCCTAATCAGTGTGGGTGCTCCAGCTTTGAGAGACAGGTGTGGAGGGACTAATGTTTCATATGACCCAGCCCCTCCCTCTTTTGTTCAA
>NW_027175931.1:9506622-9514122 GCF_023055335.1 Clinocottus analis | reverse complement strand
GTTGTCTCCTAGTCCATGTGTGTGTGTGTGTGTGTGTGTGTATATATATATATATATATATATATATATATATATATATATATATATATATATATATATATGAAAAAAGTTCCACTTGAGTTCTTCATTCATGCAAGCATCCACAATCAGACTAAATGCAATGCACAAGCTTAACTTTCATCTTTTTATTGTGGACATAACAAGTGTAAACATTTATATAATGTTGGTCAATTCTGTGACATTTAACAAGAGCCATTAATGTTTTAGAAATGAGCAGTTGTCAATTCCAACCAAAACTAGGCCTCAGCATTTACAGTACATATATTCAGTGTTACTGATTCATACTCACAGACCTGAGAGGCTGGGGTTCCCATAATCTGATAATAAAAGTGTGGTGGCTAGACTACGGCACAAGATATTTTAATTGCAAGTTTCCATGCACATCATATCTATTAATTATGTGCCGCTTCAGGAACAAGAGGGCATACATCTGGCTAAGTATAAGTGTGAAACTAAGAGTATTACATGGGAGATTTACAGCTCAATTACATAAAGGCAAGAGAGGGAGTTAAAGCAGGGAGGCAGAAAACTAGATTTGAACAGTGGCTCCAAACTGACATATCGTGGAGGGAGCAAAGCAAAGTGTGCCCTGATTTTTGGTATATTGCGTACTGAATAAACAGAGTAAGTGTTGTTTTTTTTCATGTGGCCTGCCAGCATCAAAATGTTGCGTGTAAAATGTAAACACTTGTTTGCAAAATAATTTGAATCTTCTCTTTGCATGTTAACTTTAAAGACTTTATGTGATGCTGTTTGTTTAGATTCCTCATTTTGTATTCAGCTTCATGTTTATAGCATACATCATTCTGGTAAGACCTGGAACACCTTGACATTTTCTGCTATATATATATAACGCGTTAACGCATTATGATTAAATTACAGGATTAATGTGTTAATTTTTTTAACGCAAAGACCCCTCACTAAGTCTGCCTGTGACAAGCTGAGTAGCACAGTTGCGGAATTAATATTGTTGAGGATGAGGGGTTCACCAAAGTTTTGTGAGTGGCAACGGGGGACCCGAGCATCAAAGCACCACAAAGACACACAATCATGACACAAATCGACGTGCTGTGTAGAGCTGAAAAGAACAAAACGGAAAATGACTTGGCTGCTACGGATCATGTGGCGCTGACAGGATCACTGGACTTCTGTGAGTAATGAGAGTTACCTGCGTGACCAGACGTCCGCTTTTTCCCGGACATGTCCTCTTTTTGAGAAAAAATGCGTGCCAGATGCACGATAATTATCCTTCAAATACAACCATGTTGAGCCTTTGGTACGATACTACGCCATCACCAATCTGGCAACACTGAGCACCTTGTCACCTCCACTCGCGACGAATAAATTCACCTTACGGTCTATAGTTGCATTATTTACAAGAGCACCCCATTGTATAAATGACAATGTATATATCCATCTTTTATAATAATTCTTTATGTTTTTACGAAAATATACCGAGAATAACGGTAATATGTGATTAATCATGATTAATCTACAGAAACCTGTGATTAATCTGATTAAAAATGTTAATCAATTCACAGCCCTATATATATATGTATCACAGCTAATATAGTGGATTAAGTGTCACGCAAAATAGGTGTATATATAACTGCATGTGATAATTTGACAGTGTCAAGTATAAATGTATCAGATGAAGGTAACGATGATTCAGCAATAGCAAAAGAAAAAATGTAAATGTGATTTACGGCTATTCAGCCAGCATGCTAAGGAAAAAGCACAGCACAGCAACCTCACAATGGTGTGATCATACTGTACTTCAATAACAGCCTATATACACTGTTATAATAACAGTCATTTAGAACCCCGCAAATAACAACTGTGTTATTCTGAAGCCACAGGGATGAAGGGGTGAGAATGAACTGTGTCAAAGTGTAGCTGTCTGTGTGCATGAAGGCGCAGTATAGGGTGGCAGGAAGTGCAGGTTTAAAAGTCTAAATCTTCGAGCCTTATGGGGAGAGGGAGATCCAATAGTTTAAGACACACATCACGTAATGTCTGTAATTTGAGTCCAGCTGTTATGTCATCGCCTCAGTCTAAACACTTGTTGGAAGTCTATACTACTGTTTTGCAAAAATATCCCAAGAAAGCTCTTAACCCAAAGAGGTTTTTACCACATTTAGAAGCTACTACTCTCTTTTCTAATGCGTCATTTCGTGCTTCACAGGGTCCTATTGTTTAAAAAAACAAAACAAAAAACTGCTGTCTTGACCAGAACATAATAATATAATATCATGTTGAACAACACCTGTATCACAATCAAGGCAGCAGTATTTCTAGTTGAGCTTAAAATAAGTGGGAAACTAGACCACATTGCCTTTGGATTTATGCAAATGCATGGTATGATTACACGCTTTATGTGCATTAATTGCAAAAAGAAAACGTATTAAGGTGTTAACCTAATAAACCAGAATAGAAAGCCTACATTCTTGTTTAGTTTTAGTCTTAATACGTAGTACTTGTGCAGCCAGCCTTGTCTGTTTCACAGTTCTGCTTACAGATGCTGACACTTTAAAGAATAAACGTCCTTATTATTCGAAAGGCCTTTACTCACACAATACTAACCATTGAACGCTTGATTCTGGTGTGGTGGTTTGGTAAGGGTGAGCTAACACATAATCTAAAAAAGAAAATATACACACACATACAACAAAAACAAAACAGTAATACAGAAAGGGTCATTGTGCCTGCAAAGACTATATGTTGAACTCTTAAGACACTCCAAATGTGGTAATAAAAATCACACGAACCAAGTATTTGAGTCATTCGTCTACATGGCTATGATAGTGTAGTGATATTTCAGATGATGCGAGAGCAACAAGGTTATGGCATCTGATAAGTAATTTGGTGCTGGGACTGCATTGCTGATAAACTGATGACAGCATCAAAGCATTACAGAGCCCATGGAGCCACTATCATGCCAGCAGTATTCAGTAATCCAGCAAATACGGCTCTCTTGTTTCATTATCATGGAGCAACCAGACAAGTGAGGAGGATACAAGAGCTCTTATAGTATTACTGCAACAAAAGTAGCGTGCTTTATTTACGCTTTAAAAGAAGGGTTTCCTGTTTACAATCAAGAAAATACATGGAGCAGGAGGGTAGAAAACTCATCTGACTTTAGTAAACAAACTCTGAATTTGGGTAGAAAGACAGATTTACAGTACTACGGATCTTACTACGAAGTCGACAACAACACAGTTTGAAGTAAATAAGCAATTGTTATTCTGAGAGACTTGAAATCTCCAATAGCGTATATTGTAATCATTTTGTAATGTTTTCATTCGTATGGCTATGAGTGTAAGTGTGATGGTTGTTTTGAGTTAATTCATATTGTTAGAATCTTGTGTAAATCTTTGCCGAATTATAAGTTAATATCAAACAAAAAAAACTGTGAAACTGCTGTTCTTTACTCTAGAATACTGAACACTGCTGAATAAAAATAAAGCTAAACTCAAGTGAAAGCTGAGGTTGTGACTGAATATCCACCTAAAACCAATAATCCAGAGCCTCCCACATATTGGTCAGGTTTATTCTTATTCATTATACCAGCAATGGGCATGATGTCATAGGTGTAATTGTAGCCACGCCTATGCTGCCGCATGCAATAGTCATGTTCCCTCTGAGTGTTTCTGCGCACTGATATCTCATATGCTCATGGACCCATGTGTAAAAGATTTGCGTTGATGCTGGGTAGACATGTTGTAATGGCAACACTACTCTCTGTTTAGGAAGAGGGATGGGCCCAAGCTGCTCGCCAGGAAGGATAGTTGGGATGTAAAGGGTATTCTAGTTGACCTACTTTATTACAATTGTGTGCAGTCCATCATGGGTAAAATTAACTGTCCACCAGATAACTTGATACCTAAGCAGTGTAGGCCTCTTTTGAGGGAAATGGTCATTTATAGTAACTATAGTGTCATGATCAAAGACAGATAGACACTTAACGAGTAAGACTTTACACTACCTGACATCATATAGTCTATTTATTTAAATTGATTTATTTACAATGTGTTTGATTCTGAGCATGACGTAGAAATTAAATTGCTTAGCAGTGTGCCTGCATGCAAAGTCATTGGGGAGAGTTACGTTGTCAAGGCTTTGTTGGGCAACAGGTAAGTGTTTGAGTTTGAGATTGATAAATAGCTCGACATGAATGGAGTAGATGATCCATGATTCGAGTCAGGAATGAAGATGAAGAATGCTAACAGCAATTAAGACTACCTGTGCCAGGGTCATTCTCATGGCACTGACGGGCGACGGCTCAATGTCCACCAACTGCTGCACCGAGCTCAGAGTCTGGCACACACACATACACACAGGCAAGCGTCCGCGCACCCACACACCCAAGAGCAGCAGTACAAGCACACAGACACACAAATACAGGGTTAATGGAAAAAAAGGTTAGGGAAAAGTGTTAGCAATGGTTGAACAGGATTAGGAAGACTTAGGGTAGGAATAAGCCAGCACATTGTTGTTAAGAGAAATATTACCAGTTTATGAAATATAGGAACAGATAAGAGAGGGAAAGAAAATCTGAACACAGTGAGATAGACAAAGACAGAGCGAGAAAGAGAGAGCGAGAAAGAGAGAGAAAAGGGAAAAGAGGCTGAGAAACAAGAGAGCACAAAATGACTCAGACACAAGAAAAAGGATAACTATGGAGGATTTAGAAACAATGTCCACTGGGAGACATCTTTTTTTTTTTAACCAGCAACACCTCACGTCTCCAGAGGGGTGTGACCGCATGATTTCAACTGCTGCATATTTTATCACAGAGACTTAAGATTGATACATGACAAATACAATTTATTTTTGCATACAGCAACCAATTCAATTTAAAAAAAGTTATGGATTGTATGTAAATGATGGAAAGAAGCTAGAATTAGAAAGAGAAGCTCCAAGTGGACACATAACATTTACCGTTAAAACCATTAATATTAGAACACAGCAGATTCATGCTTCTGTCATGCTGTCACCAGACAAGAGTTAACTGGACAACTGCATCCTGAATTGTTAACATCACCAAAAAGTCTCCAAAGGCTGGAAACAAAAGAGCTAAAGAGAATAAGAATGATCAGAGCTTGGCTCCCTGATTTCCACCTTGGAAAGCCTCTCAGCTTAAATGTATTAATGATATTTTTTAAAGTCACAAGAATAAAATGTACATGAAATCCTTTTCAATGAACGAGATGTGGTCCAGACTTCTGTCACAGATGTAAAATACAATATTGGAAGGGACAGCAAAAGCAGGAGGAGGGTAGAGCTGATTGCTGTGTGTGCGTGTGTGCGTGTGTGCGTGTGTGTGTTTGAAAGAGACAGAATTAAACAGGTTCATACACAAACAATACAAGTTTAACCGAAGAACTATGTGCCTCTTACCGTGTCACAATCGCTGGGCTGGAACTGGAAGTCGTGTGCTTTGTGAAACACTGGATTCTCCTGCATGAACAACTGCTGGTTGTATTCTTGTATGATCTGAGTTAAAGACAAAGGAAGATAGTTAATACCGTGTATTTGCATGCAAGTGGTGAAAAGTCGATTTTGGAATCCATCGTAAACTTGGTGAGTCCCTGCTGACCAGAGCTTCAGTCCCACCGTGATGAAGCAGACTACAAACTTTTTCCAGCCACCTCTCAAGCCGACAGTGGGTGAGTATTTTGTATTCAGGCCATAGATTTGGGGTTTGATAGTTTACATATCACTGTGAATGGCATCCAAGTCATGTTCTGCTT
The DNA here is from genome assembly GCF_023055335.1 of Clinocottus analis. Classification (NCBI taxonomy): domain Eukaryota; kingdom Metazoa; phylum Chordata; class Actinopteri; order Perciformes; family Cottidae; genus Clinocottus; species Clinocottus analis. The sequence continues at coordinate 9,508,309 of NW_027175931.1, read as the reverse complement.
TTATATATATATATATATATATATATATATATATATATATATATATATATATATATATATATATATATATATATATATATAGTTTATTTAAAAATGCTGAATGTGAACAATGCTTCCAAAATGCAGTCTTTGGCACTACTGTGAAATATAAAAAAAACAGTTCCTCGTAATCACAAATTAAATCAAAATGTCAAGATGTCACATTAATTTCACTGAAGAAATACACATTGTTTTTACAAACAAAATGCAATTTTATTAAATGTTTAGACAATTGAAGGATATTTCCAAGAAATGCTGCATTTCTACAAATACCAATTTAAAAAAAATGAGCACAGAAGGCGTCTGTCACTCAACACATCTGACTCACCCTTGTGGATTTGTCCAACAAGAACTGGAAGGTGTTGTGTGTGGCTGTGGAGGCCTCAAGCTCAGTACGACTCAGCTCTACCAGGTAGTCTTTCACATGCTCATAGATCCTGCCATCCAAGGCCTAAAGGACAGAGAGGGAGAAGGACCAGAGGTTACAGTGAAGAATGGATTAATCCATTGTAATGCCATAATCCTTAATAAAAAAAAAAAGAGGGTACAAGAAAATTAGGAGGTGACACCTAGAAATGGACAGAGGATAGAAGGAGGGTAAAGGAGTAGAACAAAGCCTGTTACCACCAAAGCTTTAGCAATTTATTCGTTGTTTTTCTACATTCATTCAGATTTTAATTTTAACATCAAGAGCTCTGTGCACCATAGTGCCTAATTTGTCATCATTATACTTTCATCCATCATTTAACCACAACTATTTTGTAACTAGGAGCCAGACTGTAAAAATGTTTGTCATATTCCTGTACCTTGTTGTTGAGGCTGGAACAAACCTTATCTGCAGGTATGTGTAAGTTTCACAAAGTGTAGTTTGTTTGGACAGCTACTTTGTTGTTTATAAGTTGTGGACATAAGATAAGGATATGGAGTGAGTTTCAACTGTGTTTTTCCTAAAGGCATTGGATGAGTGAATCATTACACATGTCTATGTTTACTAATTACTAATTTACTAATTATGTTTAAGTAAGAGACACAAAAGCCTCAAAGAACATATAACGGGGGTTCATAACTTTAGCAAGTGAGTTCCAAAGAAAAAAATAAATAAAATTGTAACAAATTGCCTAGTATTTACACAATTTCAGCAATCATACAGCATTTACAGTGTCACAATAAACACATCAGACATGCTGTTTTATGTCACATGTTATCAGGTCACAGAATGATGAAAATGTAATTGAAGACCCATAATCCAGTCACACAGGTGTTTTCACTTTTGTGGCTAATCTAGCGTTAACCTGACTAGTGGTCTAATCAACCAGCGTGATTGAAAACACCTCTGTGTGTTTACATAAACACACACAGGTTTATAAAACACAGGTTTTATGAAAAGTTCAAACTTGGTTTGTTACACACACCTCACCACTGGCCTGGTATTGCTGCCAACCTTAGAAAAAAAAAAATCTAGTTTAACTGCGGCATATGTTTTATCGCCTTATGCCACAGAATGCAGACTAAAAACGAGAGACAAGATCAAAGTCAAAAGAAGAATAGATACAGAGCAGATGTTTTCATTTGACAGCTCTTACTATTAGAAGAGGATTTTGATGCGGCAATATAAAGACATTTAATACAGTCCAAATGAACAGCTTTT
>NW_027175931.1:9324122-9504122 GCF_023055335.1 Clinocottus analis | reverse complement strand
CTACTTGGTTCCTGTGTCTTGATTCCTGTTTATGCACCAGAAAGGTCACACAGTACCACATAATAATGAGACATAATAATGAGTGACAGCAAATTGGCTTCTTTGTCACAACGTATCACCTTAAGTTAGAGCGCTTGCTTTAACATGATGACTTACTACAACCATATTAAGAAAGAAAACGACACACATTCAGGTCCACGCTGACGCATGTCATAGGAAGGTGTCAGATGTTATTATGAGGCCATCAGTGATGTACAAGGATGCAGTGAACTCACTGGCATCCATATTTAGATGACCTTTTCTATTCCTTGCACAAAAAAATGACAAACTACGTCAAAGCTTTCTGAGAATTTCTCTGTCCTTAATACAGTTTGTTCGATATTGTGGAAAATAGAATTTTATGCATACAGATCATTTGGTAAAAGCAAACATCAGGGTGGCTCATTTTGCAGGATTTTTCTTTGCATAAGCCTCTTTCAACTCACAAATCCAGAGAACTCTATTTGACTCTCTTTGAAGACTCAAAACTGTGAAATCATCACTTTCTCATATGTGATTTTTTCCATTTTCCCCCACTCTAACGACTTGGAGGAAGTCTTTGTGCGCTCATAAAAGGAAGACATTTGATCCCAAATTGAGCTTTAATTCAAAGTAGTTCCCCCCTTTGAATTTTGGAACCAGAATATGTGTTACCGTTCCTGGAAAATCCCTCTGGGTATTATCAGCGCCTGAGATTCTTAAGACGGTACTTGTTGTAGAAAAAAGAATAGCATTCAAAACAACTATTTTAGCTGCCTAGAAATTTACAGTTTTACCAAAATGTCCACATGTATTCTTTCTCTCAAACTACTCACATCTTTACACATATCTTCGTGTAAATACCTGTATGCAGTGCAGTAGATCTATGTGGTAGTAGCGGTCATGGTGAGCGTTGGCAGCAGCTAGCGTTAGCAGGTAGTCATTCCTGGCTTGTGTCGCCTTGGAGTTACAGTCACTTCTCTTAGCTTTCAACTGAAATGATAGAGACAGACAATACTGCAATACTGCATTATAGCAATAGAACAGAGCTTTAAGCTTTAAGCTTTAAGCTTTAAGCCTTAAGCGGAGTACAAGAGTCTTTTTTTTAGGTTCTCATAAGAAAAAGCAAAGTGAAACAACCATTTGTATCTTTTTGTATTGTGTTTTAAAAGAGTGTGCTTGCAAGTTATGCCTCAAGAGGGAGCGACAGTATTATGTCAGTCTATTAGTGAGTGAGCTCTCTTACCTTTACACTTGCTTTCTGTAAACTAATTCTTGACTGAAAAAGACCCAGTTTCGACCTGAAATAACAAAACAGAACAAGCAAATAAGTTAATCTTGGATGTAATCATACATCTTATTATTTAACACAAATATTAACAACAACGTAAATTAGAAAGAATAAACAGAACATTTTAACCTCTGATTCACAGCAGGTATATTGTATATAGCATATATTGGCTCTGGAAAAGGTGGAGCGTGATAGCAGCAAATCTCAGCCTGATCCAGCTAATTTGATGAATACTGACAGTGATATCAGAAAGACCTGTCTTAGAACATAAGTGTGGTCAGATTTTTTGTCCCACTGTGCTGATACGCTTGAAAACAGGCAGTGTGTTTTCCATTAACGCTCACACATACAGATGCAAAATGCATTATATGTGTGTGATGATGTCTGTCTCTATATGTGTGAGTATGTGTGATTTGTTTCTACTTATGTAACCCTGCTTTATGCAGCCAAGTGGTGTTAAAAGTATGAGGTGTGTGTTGTGTCTCTGCATTCACACCAACTTCTCCTTGTGTGTTCCTTGTGCCCGACGATGACTAATGTCTCAGCATTTTTCTCTAATGAAATACACACACAAACACTCGCATAGCAGCACAGCAGCCATGCATTTGTTTCTGTGCCTGTGTCTTTTTCTACTGAGTGATAGGGAACAGAAAAGAGTTGACTGGCCAATCGATGTGGCCGCTAACCGGAGCCGAGAAGGCAATGAAGTTAAAATGTCACTGTGGCTACAGCTACCAAGAGCTGAAAGGAAAACAACACTCATCGTCTCTGGATCAGATTGTGGCAATAGTTGTGATGCAAAGCTTCCAAAATGATTTAACGTATAGTAGAAACTCAAGTTTCTACTATACGTTAGACTATTCTAACGTACTCCATTGACTATTCAGTGGGGAAGACAAATGAAAAACTAACAACAATATATTTTAATCTGTCATTTAGCCAATCTATCTTTCAATTCTAGAAAGCTGCAGAAAAACCACAGACTTCATTCAGGTTTAGTGTATTGCTTGGATTAACACCTATGTTGTCAAACTCTGGTACTGTACTGTGGTGTTGGACTCTTTTCTTCTGTATTCTGTTTGTCCGACTCATAAACACTACTCTGTAACTGATTGCTTCTTTCAGCCCTCATGTTTCTCTCACACGCACAAACAAACACACAAGACTTGCATACAAACATATTCTCTCTCCGTGAGGTTAACGAAGAGAATAATCATTCTAACAATGAAGAACATCTAGCTAGTAATTTTCATGTATGTGTACAACCCCTAATAACACGCACGCACACAAACGCACACACACACACACACACACACACACACACACACACGTGTAATGCCATGGTGAGCTTACTTGGCCTCTATATCAGCCTTCTCTCGTACAGCGTGGGCAACCTGCTCACAGTCGTAGTATTTTTTCTTGGCTTTGGCCAACTCCTTCACTGACTCCTGCAGCTCTGATTGAATTCCACTCAACTGATCTATGGTCTGTGAAGAGGAAAAAGAAAAACAGGCAAGCTGTTAGAACAAAAGCCGACCAACATGAGTCACAATAACTTAGTGTGAGTACATGGAAGGTAGTTGTAGAGACGGATAGAGAACAAAGAATGCTTCAGGAAGCTATGACTAACTCTCACTGTACATGCATCAACTCACCTTTTTGAGTTGCTGCTCTTTGTAGAGTCTGACAGTCTTAGCAGGATCTGACACTTGACTTTTGTAGTTGTCACACACGTTGAGTCGGGACTGGCTCACCTGCACTGTACCTTCTAAGTAGGACCTCCACACTGCATACACATTCCTAGTTGGAGAGAGAAAGCAACAAAATACTGAATGGTTGCTGTTCTACAACAGAATGTTGGCGCAAGGCAGCAGAGCACAGACTTGGACAAAATTGTATGTGCTTTACGGGGGGAAAAATGTCTGCCTTCTTCTACATGCTTTCGACATGCGTTATCCACGCACACGCACGCGCACACACACGCACCTGTAGTCTGTTCTCTGGTCATCAGGGTTGATTGCAGGCCAGTCTCTCTTCAGGTACTGGCTCGCTAACTTCTGCAGAGCCTGAAAGCACAAGAGTACAGATGCTGCAGTGAGAAAAAGGAAAGGCAAAGTATCTCCTATTTTCTGACTAATTTGCACTGTTTCTAAAATACAATGTATTTGTAACATGTACGAATGTATGGAATAAATAAGAGAATAAAGTTCCCGTTTAGTGTAGCTTGAGGTGCAGGACCCCTGACCAAATGTATATTTATATTTATCCATACTGTAATTGTAACCAATCTTATATTAAATATCAATATATAATCTCAAAGCAGAAGATAAACTGTTGACTCGCACAATATTATGTCTGCGCGTCTTTGAACAGACAACTTTTGCTTTTGCTGTCCACAACATAAGATATTTTAAATTACAAAAATTGCAAATGATGAAATGGAGATTTCAAGGAATTGTTGCTATTTTGCTCTCTTATAACATAACCTTTCTTGGCACAAAGAAAGCTTTTGAAACTCTTTCATGAGATTTAGAAGACTGAAGCATACATTGTGTATTTATACACTATACATTGTGTGTTTCACATTTTGCTTTGGATGATGAGAATAATCACTTGGATAACCAGGTCAAGTCATAACTAGCACAGTATCAGTGTGACGACTCTGATATGACGGCTGTAGACTTCATTCTAGCTTGGCCGCCTCACGACTGTCCTTTTCCTTATTGTTCTGTTTCAAGAACATAGCCAAAATCTTGTCTCTAGCTCAGTGAACACAATACAGCAATAAGATGGATCTGCCCCGCGTCAGCAACAATGACTCCCCAGTCAGCTCCTGTGAGTGTGAACAGAAACCCAGAGGGCTGCAAGAAAGGGTAACCTACATCTACTGGACTGGGTCACTGTGTCAGTAGCGACAACTCACAGATGCTGAAGTGGATGTGTGTGTGTGTGTGTGTGCATGTGCGTGCGTGTGTGTGTGACCAAATCCTCATCAATAAAACAGTTGTTAACAAACCAAAACAACTAATAAGACAATCCAACCAGGACAAACAGACCTTAGGGACATATTAATTCATTCCTCCAAGGCTCATTCTTCCCTCATAAATATGAATCTGCATGTAAATCTGGGCTCTCGATTTTGTTTTCAAATCAGCCTCCCAGTTAGCAACTCTCTTTGTTTATGTCTCTCTCCATCGCGAGTACTATCATTCTAACAGATCTACTTTCAATATTACAAGCCTCATCATTACTTTCCACATATCTTCGTCCACTCTCTTTTTAGTTATACATATTCCATTGAATCATCTTCTCTCTCGCTCTCGCTCTCTCTCTCTCTCTCTCTCTCTCTCTCTCTCTCTCTCTCTCTCTCTCTCTCTCTCTCTCTCTCTCGATCTCTCGATCTCTCCTTGGCCTTTTTACCTTTCACAGATGGTGAATGAGGCCATCAAAAAAAGGAACAGTTCTTTATCTTGTTCTCTGGAGCTGAAACTCGGTTCCCTCCAGCTGACACACAAGCATGTGTCTTTGGGGAGATAGTGGCCCAGTGACCCCTGACACCCACCATCTACTCCTCGAGAAAAGAGTCAGTGCTTAATCTAAGCACAATTTAACCATTACTTAAGCAGTGTTACCGTCTGAGTAAGTTGGCAGCCAGTGGAGTAAATATAGTGTAATAGCTTAAATTAAGTGTAGAGGTCAGTACTACTTTGAGTCATGCAGTGTCAGAGCGGCCATGAAGATGCACATACAGTATCATACATGAAGAAAAGGGAAACCTATTTCTAATTAGCTGTGGAGGTTACCTCAGGGAATGGTGAGCCGATGCCATTCTCATTGACGTAAACTACAGTCAGAGGCTTAAGTACCAGAAAAATACCAGATTAAGTAAATACACGCACACGCACACGCACACACACACACGCACACGCACACGCACACACACACTGTCCAATTCATGAAGAATTATAATTGCTTCAAGCATACTCAACCTCTCACACTCTCTAGGGAAGGGTGGAGTGGGTGTGGATGGTTTTGATGAAAGGCTGAGAGGCTCTGTGACTTGTTTGTTAAAAAAATAAAATGAAGAGGAGTAGAGAGAGAGTGTGTGAAGGAGGGCTGGAAAAGCACGCAACATTAACATTGCAATGAGAGGGAGAGAGACAGAAAGAGAGAGAGAGAGAGACAGAGAGAGAGAGAGAGAGAGAGAGAGAGAGAGAGAGAGAGAGAGAGAGAGAGAGAGAGAGAGAGAGAGAGGGAGAGGGAGAGGGAGAGAGAGAGAGAAAGAGAAAGAGAGAGAGTGTGTGTGTTTCTGTGGGGGGGTTACGTGAGGACAGTGACTGAGAGCTGAGTCACCCACTGTGACTGTGAGCTGGCTAGCTGACAGGACGACTGATTTGACAGCTTGACCACCGCACCACACTGCTCCCCATCAATTTATCAACAATACAATGACACCAGATACTGCATCTTGAACGTGGTCCAGTTGAACATCTGGGGTGAGCCCTCATTAGTGGCCCCTTGTGGACACTATGTGCATGTCCTTCAGCCAGTTGACTGTGAAAGTTATAGCAATGACTGACTGAGGTTACTAGAGACACTGTGGGCAAACAGAGCTACTGGAGGCAGGTGAATAAATGAACTAATAAAAACAATGCATGCTCTTGATGGAGCCTACTCCAAGCAGCGCTCAACTTTTCTGCTCCACATATCTGGAACAAGGTCCTTAAAAGTGGTTTGCTGTTGCCTTTAATTTAACCAGATTCATGATTTTAATCAATGTCTGCATCTCACTACTGCATATTATTTCTTAAACTGCACTGCAACCTTTATTCTATTTTTTGCATTTTGAGTGTTTTTTGAATGTTCTTAATTGTTTTTAAATCTTGTTTTCTTCTGAATTATGTTTTGATGCTTTGAATCGCCTTGTTGTTGAAATCTGCTATACAAATAAACTTGCTTTGCCTCACTAGAAAACAATTTATGTGCAATACCTTATTGTTTGTGTACGAAATTAATTCTTCTTTTGAAGCCTCATGTTATTGTCAGCTAACTTTGAGGAGTTTCTTTTTGTATTTTTAACCACACTGGAATAGTCTAAAGAAAGAAATCAAGAAGGAACAATTACAGCCACAATATTTGTCAGCGCATAATTTAAGGCCTTCTCAGATGACTCGATAGTGTCATACGTCTTATATGAACGATAGCAAAGGCAGCTAAACTTGGCAACGACTGAATGGCGAGAAGCACATTGAGTGACTGATTAGTGACAGCTGAGGTGTTGGTGGAAGATTTGTGAGGATTTCAGTTGAGACTGCCTTTCTCCGTTTTCCTCTCCTCTACCTTTCTATATTTCTCACTGTATCCTCTCTCCATAGGCCCCTTCTCATCGCATCCCCCCATCCTCCTTTCTATGCTGTCATCACCTGTACTGCATGTTACTATGGCAACTCTCTCTCTCTCTCTCTCTCTCCTTGGCCCTTCCTGTGTGGTCTGGGTGAGGTGGAACTGCTCCTTTTATTACACACACACAAACAGTGAAACAGACACACTTGCACACATACATCCTGTTTTTGTGATCAGAGTGGCAAACAGGGTAACCAAACAGCAGGATATCCTGGGTTGACTGACAAAGAAAAAGTAAAAGGAAGAGGAAAAGAGGCTGATTATTGTTGAATATTGTGTATTTTTAAGCATGCCCATTTCGTACGCAAGTATTTTCATCGTTGCAAAGCGGTTTCAGTTAGTTCTTTTGTGTGTTTACAGCTGCATTCTGGCATTAAATCTGAATGACTGATAAGTCAATAGGAGACACTACAATTACAGGTTAAATAAGGTGGCATAATTGTTACTCATTTGCACAAGGCAACTGTTTGTCTTGTACGATGACATGTTTACTGTTTACTCGTTCTTTCATTTTACTGCAGACATCCCATACAACCGTTACTAATGATTACTTTAGTGCAAACTTAATTGAGAGGTACTATATTACTATATTGCAAAGAGGACACAAGGAAATTCAGAGAGAAAGAATTACAGTTGTTACAGGATGTTGTTAAAATAATAATTCATTAGAGTCTGCCAGCTAATTTGTCTGCTTCATTCATCCCTTCATAACGCTGCTCTCCCCTTTCATTAGTCATCATTCTCTTCAATGCACATTCTGCCAAATAACTCTGCAGACAGTCACCTTGATACTCCTGTTTACGCTCGCTCTTCCACTCACTTATTTTCTGCCGTCTCTGGCTCACTCACTTTCTATCAGCTGTCTCTCTTTCTGATTTCTTCCTACCGTTATGTGTCTGCCTTTTCAACCCTCTTACTTCCTCCTGAATCAATATACTTGATTTTCTCTCCCGTCTCTTCCCGTCTGCACTTCTCTGCCTCGTTAGTATGTGTGTGTGTGCGTGTGTGTGTGCGTGTGTTGTGTGTTGTGTGTGTGTGTGTGTGTGTGGGTGTACGTCTTTGACATTCACATCTGCAAAGTAAGCTAAGTTAAAGTAAGATGAGGGTGAATGGAAGAGGAGGGAGACCAAGAGAAAGACTACAGAACTACGACAGCTGCTTTTGTTCAACAGAAGATTGAAACAGACAGCAATGATGTGTTGTAAAAAGGTCATTTGTGTGTGATGTATCTTTCCTCAACGTCGTTTTCAGACTTCTTTCCCTTCTGTTAACCTTAACAAAATGAATGTAGATCAAATATTGGATACATTTGAGAAAAATACATAATTGATTGATTGATAAGTGGGCTTTAATGGATCTGTGCACAAGCTATTTGTTATGTAAGGTATGTGCCAATGAATGGCAGGAAGAAAGGAGGAGAAGAATACAGAGAGAGCAGAAGATGGATAAAAAAAAGACAAGATCGAGAGGAGGAAATGTAATTAGATTTTCAAAGCACTCTGTTTTGAGTGTGGTTTACATTTGTAGAGTTTCTACTGTGGTAGACTATTTTAGATCTGATGTATGAACTGAACCTGAAAATCCACATTTTATTTTTGAGGAGTTACATGAAAACCACCCATAATTTTACGTCTGATTTACATGACAGAGCACTACTGGTGCACAGAGAGACACACACACACACACACACACACACACACACAGCGACAGCCACAGTCGGCTGGCCTTTTTGGGCAGTGCAGTGAAGTGTGACCCCAGCAGAAAACTATTCCAGCAATGCTGATTGTGGAAAGGGAATACAGGACAAATAGCTCACACTCACATGCTAACACACATGAAAAGATGGCCACCAATCAAACTATTGGATTGGCGGCTGGTAATGTGCTGACTCCTTCACACAGGGGATGTCTGATCTGACACAGTGGACAGAGGACAAAGGTTAAATAACAACATCTTCACTTTCTTTCTCTCTCTGTTTTTCTTTCCACCCCACCCCTTTGGTCTGTTCCTCTATTTTTTTAAATGTGCATGTCTATTTCTTTCTCTGCCTCTTTGTCTCTTTCAGCTTAAGCCTTTCCTCCGTCTTCCTACCACCCTCTCTGTCCATCTCTCTATTGGACTGTGCTGATTGGCTGGTTATCTGCGTGTATCACCAGGAGGTGGCCAATGAGTGAGTGGAGAATCCCCCAGCGGTCGACAACCTGAGTGTGTCGTGGAAAGAGAGACAAGAGGCAAGGGCAGATGTGCCATAATAAAATGCTATTTAGAAAACAGTAAGGGGAGCAAATGGTGAGTTAGCTTATCAATTTCCAAGTCCAAGTTCATGTTGGGACTTTACCATGTGGGGGAAACAAAGAGAGATGCCTACATGTGAAATATAAAAGCCTAATCTCGTTTAAACCACGCCAAATCCCATCTAAGAGTGAGATTTGGTAAACCACAACACTTACTGGACAAGCCCCACGGGAACCTCAGGGATTCCCCGTGGCCATCATGTCCCATAACTGTAAAAAATGTGCCCACCTTCACCCTCACTCACGTTGCTACAAGGAGGTAAAAACAATATTGGTACCTCGAGGAAAAAAACATTAGCATTAGACTGTTTTGGGGTTCACACACTTTCATCCTGAAGGAGACACGAATAACTTGCCCAATGCTCCCGCACTTTAACCTACAGAAGTAAGATCGGTGCTTGTTGCTGCTGTAATAGTGTGGTTCCACACTGCTAAGCTTTGTTGTGTTTTAATCCGCCACAAGTCAGTTAAATTACCTTCGCTGTGGCATCGGTTGGGTTTCTGTGTGATGAAGTTGCTGTTACTGTACTTAAGTGCTGTGGTGAGGATCTACTTTGCGTGTTTTCCTTTCTTTTCAAACCAACACACATGTACACAGGTGTACACGCAAACGCTCGCCATTACACTTGTTTCATGCACATGTGGTGTGTTAAGCATGGTCTACATTGTGTGTCGCATTCCCCCTTTTAGTTGACCATTTTTAGTTGTTGAGCCTCACATTGGTAATCAATTACGTGACCACGTCCGCCTCTCCTCTTTCTCTCTCACTTCCTTCTTTTCTCTTTTCTGTGAATATGTTGTGCATATTGTAGTAATAGCTGGTTGTTATAGTATATAGTCACTGTTCACTCTAAAGATGGAATAGTACCTTAACTATTGATATCTTGAGTGAACACCAGTTGTGAGACTTTATCCATAATTCTATTGATAGTATTAATCTGACTAATATCCATAATTACATTTGTATCCCTGAAAAATAACCAAACTCACTCCTGCCAGATCCCAACATTTAAAAAAACAATGTACTGAGAAGTTCCCACACATTAACACACATACATTCAAGCATACACTACAATTACATTGTCCTAGTGAGTAGAGGGGGGGTTGCTAGGCAACCTCTATTTCTAAGGTGAATAAGACAGTGCTGAGGGAGCATCGTGAGAGACAGACAAAACGCAAGTGAGGGAGATAATGAGAGTCTGAAACCAGAGGGGTTGACCACAGGAAATTCACACTTAATCATTCAAACTACATGCAAATGAAGGCACAGTTTTCTCCCCTCTTTAGACAGCTTTTTCATTCTCTTCATCTTGTCCTCACGTGTAAATGTACATTCAGGATATTATGGCTACAAAATAAGAGCAATGTGTGGATAGTTGCATGGAGTGAATATGTTAATATGCACTTTAGAGCTGGATCGGTAATGTATTCAAATGTTTCTCATTAAGCTACAGGAGGATTTTCTAGCTGAGAGTGTGTCTCCAAGTGTCTGTGTGCGTGTGCATGTGCATGTGCATGTGCGCGTGTGTGTGTGTGTGTGTGAGGGCTTAAGCTCAGCAGCATCAAAATACTATAAAAAATCAAGACTCATTCACACTGAAGGCGGGAGGCACTGCTTGGTTTTCTACGTAGGCGCCGTTCAAATATGCTCGGGGAGAGCAGTATGCTGATGCAGCCATCTACTGGGAAATGCTTTTTGGGTTTGTGCATTCTGATAAATCTGCTGTACACTACACAGTGGCTGCCTGATGGGTAAAAATAATTTAATGGTAAGGAAGCAGTCATTCCTGCTCACCACGTTTAGAAATACAAACACTCGTAAATGCCTCCCCTCAAGCTTGAATACTGATGATTATAGATGGTGATACAGCCCCTTAGCTCTAAATAATTTTCAGTTTAAAGGGATCAAAAGCTCTGTCTCAACAAACATTATGTTAGCGAAATGCGATTCAGTTTATTGCCTCAAAAAGTCTTTAAAAATATACTTAAAGTGTCATTGTAAAGCAGGAAGGACAAGTAACTCTTTCTTTGCTGTCAGTATGTGTACATTGGACTCTAACTAAAGATTATCTTTACTATGAATCTATTTACTTTTTAAATTATTTGACTGATTGTTTTGTTTATCAATGCAATAATGTTGTACAAAATGTCAATTGTAATGTCTCAAAGAGCTATTGAATGAGGTTGAACTGCGTAAACTTGGCCCACCTGGCTTCAAAGGAATACTTCACCCCAAAAGTTTTTTTAGTTGGGGATGAAGCATTTTGACATTTTCAGTATCACAGATATGTGGGCTGTTGGTACAGCGGCTAATCCGATTCCAGTGTGGAATTCACACGCTGTAGGCGTGACCATGCTTTAAAGTGTGGTCACATCAGGCTTGACTAACACATTGCTTGTCTATTTTTGTAAAACAAAATATAACAAATAAATACATCAATATAAATTTACTGAAGTGTTATTTACTGTTCTAGCAATTTCAAATTTCACAACAATTACAATTAAAGTTCAAACCTTTCAAACACAGCCATAGATTGGGCAGAAGTTAAGCGGGATTCAAAATACCAGTACAAAATATAGATAATATGTTAATATAGAATTTAATTGAATAGATCGACCCCATTTTCACTGACACCCAAGCCAGCTACTTCAGGCTTGTATACAACCAATATCAATTATCCATATCAGTGTCGGTACATCCTTAGTTTAGGCAAAGAGGCATGTGTGAGTTTAAAGGACACTTGGGTTATACTGCAGAAATTGTGTGGATTATTTGCACACGGTGGAGGCATACAAGATAAACAAAGTTGTCTTAATGAATTCAAGGTAACACAGGTGAGTAATTAATATACAAATGATCACTTTGAGGATGAAGCATTCTTTAAGGCGCTCACTAAAAAAATAGGAATGGAGATTGTGTATGAAATGTTTGAACCAACACAGAATACACAACCTTGCATTGGTTTAGGAGTGGTAGTTGTGAGACTGAAGTCCCGTCTGTTAAAGAGGTCTACTGAGAATACTGATTATTGAGGGCTGCTCACTGGTATGATTGCAAATGGAAAAAATACAAAGCAGTATACAAAGTAATGGCTTCATCCAGAGCTGAGCGGAAGTACTGTGGCTTATTTACATGCAAAAACCTTTCGCTGTCTCCAATTTACAAGATTCATGATCACTATGCACCATTTCATGAATCTGAAAACAGGAAGAAAGAATGCCCAAATGAAATAGAAACAGCTAAACTTAGGTGAATAACCAAATAACATGGGAAGTGAAACTAAATGTCGCCAGCAGGACATCAAAAATAAATAAGTTTCATTTCACATGTTTCATTTCACATGCTGCCAATTAGGTACTTAACCTAATTGGCAGCACATACAAGATGTACTTTGCTTAAAAATCATATAATATTTTTTTTGGGACTCTGATTTTCATTAGAACAGACACAATGACTATATGAAAATTAAAGTACCATATTAAGCATCTATCTGATAACAATGTTTACACACACAAAAAGGATCCCATTTAAAAAAAGCTATGAGAGCATGCTTTCTGCATAGAAGACATTTCAAAGAGGTAGCAAATCATCAGTTCTGCTTTGCCAATTGTTTAGCTTAAGGCCTCATTAGATGAGCAAAGTAGCAGTTTAGGTTATACTCAACTATTGCTCAAGACTTGCATTCTACTACTTTTACATTCCATTCACTTTTGTTCAATCTCCTTTCATGCGTTTGGCTTTTCAAATACTGGCCAGTTGCCTGAAACAAATAACCCTTAAGGATTAATTTAACAGTTTAAATTGAATCTGTAACAAATGTGCTGAATAGCCAAATTCAACTGAAAACATTAAGAGCTTAATGCTCAACTTGTGAAACTTGCGTTGAGGCTTTAAGGGACTTTTAATACTGATGCTGCTATTCATCATACTAGACATTTCACTTTCCATTTGCCAACAATCTCCTCAAGTACGATAGTGCAGATTGTATAAAAGGCTCAGCTGAGATTTGGACCCCGGGCCTTCTTTGTGAAGACATGCTCTTAGCCACCTAAGCCACACTGCCATTACAATGATCAACTAAGAAGCAATGTTTCAGTTGGGAACCTCAAAATGAAGTTTAAAAAATGCAATATATTGAAATGAATCCTAAAATGTATTGCATTTAAAACAGAAATAAAGAAAAATAGAGCGTGAACACAAAGCTTTTGTGTGCCCTGTTTTATTAAGCTGTAAGTAATGTGCTAAATTTAATTTAAACAATAATGTACTAAGTGCTCAAATGTTGAACCTTTGGGATAGTCTTGAGGATTCGAAGAATGATGTACTGATATGTTTGACAGGATAAAAGGTTTTACAAGTTAAATTTCAAAAGATTTGAAATACAGTATATCCTATAATCCTTCTGGGGTTCCTCCACTGCTCCAACAAGCAGAATACAAAACATCCAATCCACAAAATGATAATTCACAAGACGTTTTGGGCCTCCAAGTATAATCTCAGGCCACAAAGTTAACTATGGTAATCTAATCCTGACCTATAAACCCATTTTAGTTTGTACATATATCTTTAACCTTATCAAAGCATTTGCATTGGCACAGCATCGCCGTGTGAGGCCAAGTGGAGGTGTAACGTATAAGTATCTTCATTTATTTTTCAGGGACAAGCAGCGCTTTATTTTTTCCTTCTTCTTATAAACATTCTCCTCAAACACACTTGACTGTACAAATGGCACTGCTGAGATTTGAACCCAGGATCCCCTTTTTATGAGACAGGCACTTTCACAAACTAAGCAACAGCACCATTATGGAACTGGGTATTCTCCAAGTTACTTAGTTACTTAGCAAACGTCTAGCATTTTGTTTGAAATGGGAAATCCCTCAATTTCCTCTAAGTTAAGCATTAGTACTTAATATTACAAATACTCCTGTACCTAATCTCCCAGTGGAACTTTCTAATCTCAAGTATCGGCGATAGACTGATGCTGACCGTAGAAAAGGTCCTGATGGGAATCAAACCAGGGTGGAAGAGTCCAGCCAGACTTACCTGAGCATAGTCCCTCTCCAGCTGTCCCTTCTTCAGACTATAGGTCCTACAGGGAGAGAAAGAGACAGATATTTGTTTAAGTGTCTGAAAGTGTGAATATTATATGTAATATTAAATTGTTATAAATTCAACCTGTAGTTCACAAGTTACTGTCACTTAGACTAGCATAATTTAGGGATATACGCAAATTAAAGACAAGAAGGATATATAAATCTGATTTTTGTTCCATTAATAGTTTCTCTACTGTAATGACGAAAGAGTGCAAATCATTTTTGGTCTCCTCTGAGTCTCAGGAGTGGACTTTTCTGTCTTTTAACGCCAGATTGACCCAAGTTCCGACTCACAAAATGTAAACAAAAAACTCCCCTTCTCAGTCTCCACATGACACAACATCCTGGCAACAGAGACAGTGGAAGCTCTTATCAAAACCCAGGAATGTGCAGAATGAAAAACATAACATTAGATATACGATTACACTGACAGATAATTGTACTTGCACGGTTTGCTGAACGAACAAAGCAGCATTGACAAAAGAAATGACCACACCAGGCGCACAAACATTTTACATACATATGTTGACATCATTTATATTCAAATATCAAACCAATCATTGAAGTAGAGTTATCCTCAATAGCATCAATGTGTCATATATGGCTCCTACGTTTAGCCAGCTGTTGAGGAATTAAATGATTTATAAAGGAAGTTCAAATTTGAACCGCACTGGAACCAATATGCAGGCAGGATAGACGTTAGTCAATCTAAGAAATTTTCAAGGAGAGGACTGCACTTCTCATTTAACTACCACTGATACACAATCTCAACACGTACACCTGTACTGGACTGTAGAAAAGTACAACTTTACACACTTTGCACTTTACACAGCACCCTGGATAGCGACACCCAACATACTGACATACTGTGATACCACAAAACCCTTTTCAAAAGGACTGTGATAAAGATTGTTGGTCATTGTTGCACACTTTGTGAGCAATGTCCAGATATTTTATCTGTTGGAATGATGAATTCCAAAAACAAGGATAGCTTGGCGATACTCTAGTGACCACTTAAGCTTGGAATCATACAAACGTTCGTGTACAAAATTCATCTTTCAAATTTTGATGCAAGACTTGTACTGATTGTAGAAAAGGCACTTTTGGGGATTTGAGCAGAGGACACTGTTTACCAGGCAGACACTTTAACCATCAAAGCAAAGCCCCTGCAGCAATTTACTATTCCCATTGACCCCACAATTGTGTCGTAATGTTACTAGTTCCCTTATTGTGATTATTCTTAGGTGTGACAGGGCCTTGCTGCAGTTCACCAATGCACTTCAGAAAAATCCCCTCAAGTATGGTAGCACTGTGCTGTTAAAGAAATACTGGAGAGATTTAAACGCAAGCTATTATGTTTACAAGACAGGCCTCTTAACAAACCCACCAACTAAGCGAGAGGCAATATTTACAATGGCAACCCTTAAAATGAAGTTTCTAAAAAGTAATTTATTGAATTAATGTCAACTTAAACATACTGTACTTGGAACATAAATTACGAAGACGAAAATTAAGAAATAACTCAAAGTGGCTTATCTAATGTAGTGATATATGTTCAATATTCAACATTGTTTGTTTTTAATCCCATTAAAGCCACAGTATACTGAAATACCCCAACTGAGAGCAATTACTCATTTGTTGGAACAACACATTTGAAAACCCAAAAATATTTAATGTAAAATGATAGTGAGCAAGAAAAGTAGCAAATTCTCAGATTAAAGAAATTGGAACCAGAGAATGGAAATCCCTCCATAAAAAAGACCTTACTGACAATTCAAACACATGGTCTCTTGTTTATTGCACAAGCTCTTTAACAAACTAAGCTACATGCAGGGCAGCGATCAGCTTTTTCTTGAGAAACCTGACACATTTTCTAATGAAGAAATTTTAGGGCTTCATCTGTATGATGCAACATCATTTGGAACTTGCAAAGCATTGTGTAAACGAGTTGGATGTGACTCACAAAACTGCAACTGACGTGATCAATCTCAGTGGCTGTAACTGGTGTCATATGAGCATATGGAACCAATCAATTTAAACATGTAATGCAACAATTTCTATTCAGTTTCTTTCATCCCTAGACACACATAGGTTCAACCTAATAGTTGGTTCCATCACCAAAACACATACATAAAGTGTATTATGCAAATATGAATTTAGGCTCTCCAACAAATACATGCACAGCCTCATAACAAAGCTTTCCTGGTTCAGTATAGAAGTAGTGCAGTGACACAAGTCAACACAAGTACACACATGGACAAACCCACATCCTCGCTGGAATCTTTGGACATTGCTAGGCTTTTCATACAACAATAGCGGCACCTCATTGATACCCAGTTACTCATTAAATGTATTCTGCCCACAGTCTATTTCAATCCAACCTTAAAGCCTCTCCATGCCCTTCCTCTACCTCCACTTTTGTTCCAAACTCTTATCCCTTCCTCTTTCTGCACTCTGCTTTCTTCTCCTCTCTTTCTCCACTCCTCCTTCTATCCTCGCTCCTTTCTCTATGCTCACAATGTCTGCCCATCATATGTGTTTGTACTGCATAAGGAAAAATGCAGTGTCAGCAGTATCAGCTGTGCATGAGAAAGAAAAAGCCCAAATGTGCTTCTGGCAGGAAATACTTAAGTGCTTGGGAGTGGACATAAGTGTATATGTACTGTACGTGTGTGAAGGCAGAGAAAGGGAATGATCAAACGTGGGAAAACAGCTGAGATCAATGGTTTACAGGACACAGCCTGAGATCAGCGACAACAGGATAAGCAACATGAGTCACAGACAGAAACAGAGGCGGAGGAGGGAGGTGATGTTTTCTCACTGCGTGATCACCACAAGATACAATAGAGCAGATTCTCTGCAGTGTTTCCACTCCAAGACCAAGCAAGCATTGGGAAAATATATTCACATTTAATTTCATACTCGTGTTGAAGGCTTTAGACTACAAATATATATATGTATATATATATATGTATATATATATATATATATATATATGTATATATATATATGTATATATATATATATATATATGTATATATATATATATATATATATATGTATATATATACACTTATGTATATATATATATATATATATATATACACACTTATGTATATATATATATATATATATATATATATATATATATATATATATACACTTATGTATATTCGCACACTGTAGTTTTGATCAGTCGTTGTTGCTTCTGGAATCTGGGATGTCAAAGAAATTGTTGTGGAGACATTTATCAAACAAAAAATACATTTTCAGTGAAAGCTGGTGGATGTCTGTCACAGTTTGAGAAAGTTTGTAGCATAACACATGAATCTTTCATAGAATAAAGCCTCTACACTGAATGAGTGCAGCTGCCATGGTCAATTAATCATGGCAGCTGTGGCACATAGGTATCAATAGAAAAATAGAGAAATATTTTATAATATAATCCCAAACAAACAATGTTGATGCTATGGACCACCCACTGCTCAAATCCTGAGCCACGTTTGCCAAAGATTTTTTTTTTTTAAATCGATTTTGAGAGCATTACACTAACAGATTATTTCTAGTTGCTTGGAACTTAATTGTTTTGTACGAAAAGTGAAATGCTGGAGAATCCTTACAGTACAATGCCATTCTTCATCAGGAGTGTCTGCAACGACCGCTGCTATATTGCAGCCGTGTATCACAAGTGGTCGGTTAAAAGTGGCGAGTCGGGAGTAAACAGGCTGTCAGTGGCCGTATAAAACAGCCTCTAAAAAGGTGTACAGTGTGAGTGTGAGTCAACACAACTACGAGAGGTCTTTGAGCATGCAACCATAAGTGGCAGTTTGCTGCAGTAGAACACGAGATTAGCCGTGCCCGCTCACTCTGTCGCAGACGCCCGGACACCCGGACGCACACAATCACAAACACGACCAGGCAGACACGTATCGTCACCACAGGCTTATGCCTGGTTGAGATAATAAAAACATAGAAAAAGATAAGCGCCATAAAAAGGTAGAATTCATTGCGGGACTGTTTAATAATGCTGCATTAAATTATAAGGGTGTTTATACAGTATTATCCTGGGATAGAAGCAGACCAAATACTGTAAATATGTTCTTTGTGGGACATTTATTAAACAGATTAGGTGGTTTCATTTGAATCTTATTTTTATTATTTACCTGACTGCATTGTACCACCTTTAATATTTAAACAGGCAAATCCCAGCATTGTTTCAATCGCGTTCAAGGTGATCTATTCTAAGTCATAGTCAGTGTTTTCTAGATGCAATAAACAGAGACTGCTTGTGCTGTCCTTTTCAACAAAACACAGAGGCGACCTCAATATATTAGACGTGTGTGAATCAGCATTACATTCATTTGGATCATCTTTTCCTCTCTGAGTCCTTGATTTTTTTTCTGTCCCTCCTTTACCTAAATTATAGAGGCTGCAGTGAAATGTATTAGTGTGGATTCTGATAGCCTTTTTGGGTTCAAATTGGGGAGGCTCATCTAGCTACTCAGCATGGAGACCCATTAGGTTTTAATGATATCTGCAGATAGTTTCTAGGATTTGGTCAATAAATTTGCGTGAAAATACTAATTTCCTTTATCCCATGGTAATTTGCCACACAGACACAGGCGTGGGGGTTGGATTCCTAAATTACAACAGGGCCCCAGTTGTAATTGAGGAATTAAACCAAAAGCAGTCAACAACAAAACCTGGCACTTTCATCCTTTGTTTCCTCCTTACTGCCATCTCCATGATTGATGATGTTCTTTGTATATTCTTTGTAAAGCACTCCGTCTAGACTATGGTGAATTTGATGCATTTGACTTTGCAACTTGTCTACAAGTACTCTTACGACAAAACAAATACAGTTTTCACACAGGGGTCTATGGATGTAAAGCCCCAGCATGCCAATCACGAGAACAGGCTCATAATGCAGCGCTGCAGGGCAAAGCCGTGCCCTTTGCAGAAAGGCCATCATCATGCAGAGTGTCACAATGATGGCCTTTCTGCAATTTGGTTTCAGTCACCGATCAAAATCTACAGATTAAACCAATAAAACACAACTGCAATATTTAAATTGTGCTATAGCTGAATTGATAAAGTAAAAGTATGTTTGTATTCTGCAAAAAAGAAGGGCAAGTAGGTATTCAATGGATAGGTCAATGTTACCAAATGTGTATGCGGGGAACACAAGTATTTATGAGACTTGCCTGTTTTCTATGGTTTACACTGTATGTACGTGCATGTGTGCGTGCGTGTGCAGACATAAGGGTATGAGGGATTTAGCTGGATTGAGGACACCAAGTTGACTCCCTGAGTCCACCAACTCGTTATCGTTTTCTCCTCTCTCTCTTTCTCTTATCCTCTCTCCTAAAACTAGTCCAGCTAAAATGCAGTCCCAGAGGATTAAATACACTGCCCTTTCTCTCTCGCTTTCTTTATTTGTTTCTATTTCTTTCCCATTTTACCCTTTACTATTGATAAAACACATGTATCAATGCACTATAGACAGCAACTTGTATGTGTGTATGTGCATGTGTGTGTCAGTGTGGCTGTTGATTAAAACCAGCCTCTGGATTAATTAGGGTAAATAACCTCAGAGCAGATTTGGGGATTAAACAGTTAAAATCTACTGTAGTCTTTAGGCAGGAAAATGTGTGTCTGTCAACTGAGGATGTGTTTTAGTATGTGACCACACTGTCCTTGTCCTACAGGGTCCAGTTATTAAAGAGGTTATTTATTTAGGTGCTTTATATCAGGACATATACAAAGTCTAGCAAAGTGATTTGCACAAACAATTTCAGAGGCATAGTTTCAGTCCAGATGTAGTTGTACATGGATAATATCCAACAATTGACATAACTGTGAACCAGTGTTAGCTTACTGGCTAGCTTCCTACTGTAGTTGAGTCACTGATTGTTTGCAGGAATCATTGCGCTCATCAACTCTGCATTCTGACCCTGGACGGGGACAGGTCAATAATTGTTTCTCCCTGTGGAAATCACTGCTGCATTATGAATTATATTGACTACGTACAACTAATGATTATTCTCAATATTTATAAATGTGTCAGTTTATTTTAAAATTAAATAATTTCTTTAATCAATATGTCTGAAAAGTAATTGTAGAAAACAATGTTCCATTGACTGATTAGTCAACTAATCATTTTATCCAAATATTAGTTCACTATGTCACGTAAATCTTTTACAGGATAGTCAGTGACAATAGAAAGATCTCAAAATAAACACTGTGTGCATTGTCTTCCTGTATACTTCTTATTTGGGATAAATGTAAACTATTTTTATCCATTGAAGGATCAATCATTTGAGTGCTATTGGTAAAGACAGTTGACAGTGTGCCCAGCTGCTGCCTTTTTAGGGCCTCAGGTATTGCGCAGAAAAGACAGCTGGTTCTGACAACTGTAACAATTGTCAAAGTCAGAGCATATTGAATGGCCATCATGCGTCTGATTTGAATTTCAGATAACCTTTACTCTTATGATATAAAATAAATTTATATGTAAAATGTCTACAATAAAGTCAGATGAGTGCCGCATCACAGACAGAAACACTAGCGGGGCCTCAGTGGCTCAAGGACTCATCGACAAAGCAGATGCTTGTTTGTCTACAGGGGCTTGAGTCCAGATCTCCCGAATGAAAGGCAGCATCCCTAATCACTGCACCACCCTGGTGCTCCTGATTTTACCACCAGGAGAATGTGTCATCAGAACTAATAACAAAACACTAAAGGCTAGAGAAACGCACTAAGAAGACTCTACAGGCAGCGTCATTTAACCACGAGTATGACAAAGCCTATTTGAAGATATGTACCCAGTGGCATGTAGCTCCATCCCTGGCCGACTGGAAGAACTAACACATTGTGGTTGCATATGTCTAACTGGCTCTCTCACTCTCCCCACAAGTGAGACCAGGGCCTTGTTCACTATCCTAAACCCAACAGCAGCAAGGTAATCTGTTCTCAAACAGCTGGAGCCGCCCCCAAGAGGGAAAGGGAGAGAAAAGCTAGAAGAAGTGAAAGAATGAGAAACCAATAGGGAGATGGAGAGAGAGAGAGAGAGAGAGAGAGAGAGAGAGAGAGAGAGAGAGAGAGAGAGAGAGAGAGAGAGAGAGAGCGAGAGCGAGAGAAGAGAAAGAGAGAGAGAGAAAATTAGGTTTTTGTCAAACATTGTAGAAAACAAGAGAGAGACGGAAGCAGAGAGTTTGCTGTCATAAATAATCAATGCTTCGTCAACACAGAAAATGAGAGCGTGTGAAAGAACCAAAGTTTCCTCCCATTGCAAAATCCAAAAAGGGAAATTTGCCAGAATCACACACGTCATAAGTAAACAGAGCAGAGCCAAAATGAAAAGGAGAGATATGGAGACAGACAAAAATATAGTCAGAAAAGAATTGACAGAAAAAAAACAGAAAAGTAGACAGAAAGAGAGAAAGACTTAGTCAGAGAGCAGGAATAAAGGAAATTCCTTCGTCATTTTCTCGACCCTTTGTCCTCCAAAAACTAGAATATGACAACACTCCTCTTTCTCTTTCAATCCTCCCTCCCTGGTTAGTTGTTTGCTTCTTACTTTCTTTTTGCACATGGCAGTGTGCATCTGTGGATGCCGTGCAAATCACAGTCATATAACGACTAGATTTTTGATCATCTGGCAGTTGGTGTGGATCGCGTTAGTAGTCGCATGCGATACAAACGTGTTCATAGTTCATACCTCATGTCTTCCAGCAGGTCACATTCGGTCTGGTGTTTAAAGTGCAGTCTTGTCGTCTGCTCTGTGTGTGTGTTTTTCAGCTCCTGTGTCACTTTGACCTGGAGGAAACAAAAAGACAATTCCAGTAAAGGATTTTCATGTAATGTAGTTATCCCCCAAAACTAAAATATCATCGGAGACTTTGGTTGTTATAGTAGCGGTAAAATATTGTCTTTTCCTGCTCGTAAAAGGGTTCAATGAACTGTGAATGCCTCTACCTGCCTGAAAGTCAGATACACATTAAAAATTCATAATGACTTTTTTTCCTCAGTGGCTATATCACCCACCCCTACTTGGATTAAATGTTGCATGAAATCACAAAAAGTCACACACTTGTTTGGCAAAAACAGTAACATAATCCAGTAGGACTGCAACTAGCAAATGCCTGATTAACTGACTTAACAGTAATAGAGTATCATAACTGTTGCCAAATAATTTTCTGTTGATCCACAGATCAAATAGTGTCAGCTCTATTTACAATATTACCAATATTGTGGTAGTGAATCAAAATATGATGACCCCACAGTTCACTGAATGCAGAAAGCAAACTATTGCGAACATTAACTCTTTTCATCAAGTGCACCAAAAGTGATTGAAGGTAAAAGTCATCATTATGCCGTGGTCATTTCTTTCACTGAATCCATTTTAGTCACAAACAACTTGATGGAGATAAAGACACAGAAGTATCCTTAAAGCTCTGTGGTGTAGGCCGCACAAAAGCATCTTAAGTTCTAAATAGTATGTTTTTTAGTATATTAGAATCAAAGTTGACTCCTGAGTCACAGTGACCTACATACACATACACGCACACACACACAAATAATGTAACCCTATCAATCAATCATCTGTACTCAAAAGTGAGTGTTCAGCTCGACACCTGAGAGGAGCACACACTTACTTACTTAAATAAATACATCTACACACATAGATTCCATAACCATACATTTGTATTAGTTTATTTTAGCACCATACATTCTAGATACTGAGAGTTCAATGTTTCCAACATCAAGATAGCGAGCTAACCACTGGAATTTTGTGAGAGTATGTGGGGAAGTCCAACATAGTGCCAGCGTTTCTTCTTCTTTTTTTACGGCTGTTAGGTCGGCTGGTAAGATGCGCTTTTGATGCTGTGATAATTTTGACAAGGACAAGTCATTTAGGTGCACTAAAGTCGTGGTACATGGAACGACATAATTCAGGACATTTTCCAAAAAATGTGTAACGTCTTGTGTAATGAAGATCCAAAAAGTAAATATTGGTTATTAAACTTATTTTAAGATCAATAAAAATCCCGTCACAAAAAAATAAAGTAAACCATCAACAAAATCAGTGTCCAGGTGTTATCAGACTTTTGGAGTCTTTTTGCAGTTAGGGGGACCCTTAAGGGCCTGAAACAGCATTTAGGAGCAGACAGCCTATGTGTGCATTCGAAAAAAGATACTCATTGTATTGCCATATACCCCAAAACATATTTTGGTGGACAGAGCGAGGCGGCTCTAACCTGCACTCATTAAAAGTCTTTTGCAAGAGCTCACCCTTAACATGCACACAAAAACACTCACTCCTGCCAACACATACAGAGTCACTGTGGTGGTCATTGTGTATTGTTTGGTGAGTTCCATCAACTATTCACCAGAGAAACAGTGGGCAAGTTCATGACTGTTCTACACAAAACAATCAACAACACATACTGCAGTGGTACACACACACGCACACACGCACACACATGCACACACACACACACACACGCACACACGCACACACACACACGCACGTCTCTCGCAGCAGAGATCTTTCTTTCATGTGCCATGTCTTTGAAGATAAGGAGGGAGTGGTTCATTACATTATCATGGCAAAATGACTTCACTTGATTTCACCTTCCATCATTTATAGGAAACCACAAGGAGAGAGTGGGAGAAGGGGAAGGGCAAAGGGTTAGAACAGAGGTGAGTAGACAAAATGAGAGGACGAGTGGCTGAGAGGTGCATGTGCATCAGAAGAGAGGTGGGGGGGGGGGGGGGTGGATAGGAAGTGAGAGTAAGAAAAAAGACAGAGAAAAGAAGATGGCGAGAAAGAGAGAGACGGTCGGTGAGAAACAGAAGGGGAAAATGACAAGTGAAAAAGATAGGCTGTGGGTATGTTAATTATTAGGCAAGGAGAAAGATAAATCCAGTATATTGAAGGTCATGTGGTGGAGTGGTAGCTGATGCAGGTCTCTCTGTACCGCAGGAAAGTGTTTTGAGTTTTGTTACGCAAACATTAACACACATATCTTACAGTGATGCTGACGCATACATCCCTACCTGTAAAAGAAGGTAACAAAATAGCAGTTGAGGTTGGTCGACATGATATTAATTCTATATCATGATTTGAAATGAAGAATGCATCTCTCATTAAAGATCGCTTGTGATAGGTTCGTCCAGTTGAATGCAATTTTGACGAGTTAAAAGTACTAGGCTGTTGGCTGATGTTTTTTTTAATATGGCGTCAAAAGCTCTATTCGTATATGATGGATGGATAGATGGATGGATGAGTATATAGATCGATGCAAGATAGATTGAGAATCACATTTCAAAACAATTTTGAGAAGTGTACAGACTCTTTTCAGCCTACTTAGAAGCCATCTTTAATTTAAAGCACATAAAACTAATATATGCGAGTCAACCCAGATCAATCTGTAAGCAGATGTGCCGAGACACAGACAAAACACTAAAGGGGCTGTATGTCTCGCATTGGGAGAGAAATTGTTAGTATCCAACAGCCAAATACTGATACACTCTGGCTGTGGTGCTGTGGGCTGAGTGTTTGGAGTGTGTCAGCCACAACTGCAGGCGGTAACACATCAGTGTTTTGCAAATAAATTCTGTTTTATTTTCTGAAGTATTATTTTTTACAGTAAGCTAAATGGGAAAGACACTGACAGCTGAGATCTCACAAAATAAATATGACCGGACACACACACACACACACACACACACACACACACACACACACACACACACACACACACACACACACACACACAGACACACAGACACACAGACAGTGGGACAAGGCAGGTCTAATGGTCTCTGCAGCCTCAATTATGAAAAGTGTGTCTGTGTTTTACAGACATGACATGACACGTTCAGGGCTAGTCTGTGTGTGGAAAACCAGAGCGTAACCGGCACTGGGGGAATATGTGGTAATTAAGAGAAAACTGTGCAGAGGTTCACAGCAGGGTAATTGGCTCTCGTGCATCTATTTCAGGACAACACACACACACACACACACACACACACACACACACACACACACTAATAGAAAGCAATGCACAACCAACTTAAACACATCCTCTCACGCACATGCTCCCACGCGCGCGCGCACGCGCGCGCACACGCACACACACACACACACACACAGTGCCAAACTACTCTATGGAACTGTGGTCTTTTCTCAGCCCATACAGAATCAATAAGTCAGTATGAGACATGGCTCTGCCAGCATGTCTCCACGGTGTGTTTTTAGCTTTTGTCAGCTCAGCCTTTGATGGAAAACAAAGATGTGACCCTGGACAGACTGAAGGTCTTCCCATAAGACAAAAAGCACCACAACGTGGAGAAACGAAAGCTTTTGTTATGCAGTCTGGGGGGCGGAGGGGGGACTATTGTCATAATTTCACGTTTTATAAATGAGTCAAATAAAACCCGGTGCTACATTACTTGCACACGACTGTTCTATTATAACGTGAAGTTAATGTGCACATGCTATACATATGTACACATATTTATGTGTTAATTTAAAGTTATTTTTACCACATGACGTAAGGTTATGAAAGGGACTGCAACAATACCATAGTATCGTACCAACATGGTGCTTTGTAAAAAAAATACATATTTCACGTTAGCCCACCTAGCTTGTTCGAGCTAACGTTATTTGACGTTTGACGGCTCACGCGACGTTATAGATTCATATTAGTGTCACTGGGTGACCGTTACTGGCGAACCCAGCTAGCAAACGGCGCTAATGTCTTTCTTCCCCTTTAATTCTCTTTCGGCCGCAGCATCGGGCGCTTTGTGTGTGTTTATTAAAACACAACATTCACCTCTCGGGCTCCTGTTATCTGTCATTGTCTGGACAGAAAACATAACGGACTCTGGAAATCACTCACCTTCCTCGGCGGCGGCTGCATTTTGGAGTATTGACATGAATGGTATCTCCCTCCCGAGAAGTATTGTAATTCCAAGAGGAAATCCAAATCAGTGTGGGACTAATATTTTGTCAAACAAACAAACAAACAAACAAAAATCCTCCCCTTCAGACGGATAAGGGGGGGAAACAGGAGTTAAATTTGTACTCCGGCGGCCATGATTGATGATAAATGGCTCGTTTGTACAGCGCTGAAACTGAAGCTACGAGGAGAGGCTGAACACACTTGTGTTGGCTGCTGCCACTGTGAGAGGACTAGTGTGTACTGTACTGGGCTGAGGAGCAGTAGGGCAGACAGGCGGAGAAGAAGAAAAGCAGAGGGAAGGGATGGGGGGGATGTTAACGAGGAACCCCTTCAGCTTCCTAAGCTCAACGGCTCTCCCGTGTGGCGAAGCGCGGGACAGCACCATGTCTGTGGCGAAACCACCGGGAACAGAAAGGCATCATTTTGTATTCTGTCTCCTCTCGCCTAACCTCGATTAACACTCTCGAAAAGGTGTTTCAAACCAAATAGAGGGGACAAGGAAGGTGATAAATACAAATTCCTCGAGTTAGGGTTTTCTTTTTCTCCGCCCGGCCCAGGGCTGCTCGAAGAGAAAAGACCGACACTGATAGGAGCCTGCGTCCCGCAGACCTGCATAGCAACAAGAAGCCGCAGTCGATCGTGGAAAAATCGATGGCGGTGGAGGATGAAAAACACACACACACACACACACACACACACACACACACACACACACACACACACACACACACACACACACACACACACACACACACATGGAAGAAGAAACAAAAGACCAAATATTAGATGCTTGATTGTTAGTCATGACAATTTAGGATATTTTACCTGTATTTCGCATTCAACTGAAGTCATAGGCTTTTAGGTGTCACATAAACCATATAAATATCAAATATAACAGATTTACAAAAGGTTATTTTCTGTTTGCTATTTTGTGATACAATTTAGTTTACTCTTTTGTGTCTACTTACTACGAGATACTGGGGAGTAGACAGGTTAAAATGGGGTCATGGGGGTTCATTGGAAGTGGATGCTGAGTGAACAATAACAAGAAGTCATCACCATAGAGAGTGTCTGAATGTCCCTTGTAAAGAGTTGGCACCTGCAGCAGCAGATAGTTTGACAATGCATGCATGCATGCATGCACCTTCATGTATATGTGTGTGAGGTGCGGCTGTGGATAAATAATACAATATACAATAGTATAAAACTACAACATATTGTTTTATGGTTAGGAACAGTGCCTTCATTTGGGAGAGATAGAAGAAATGGCAAAAGTAGTGGGTCAGGCAAGTGTATTTCATGACTACGTGCCATGGCCAAGGTTAAGGTTAAGGGCTGTGTAATCATTAATGCACAGTGTTTCTGGAGCAGGTAAGACATTACGTACTCTTTCTCATTTTTCCTCTCAGTATAACACTCAAACTAACACACATATTCAAACACATGCACACACAATCACAGTCAGAGAAACCAAACACATCTATTAACACCCACACACATAACTTTCTGTTAATGGCACAGAAAAACATGGCTGACAGTCATTGTTGGATCATACTGTCTTTGTTTGGATCCTGTCAGGATGCTTTTGGTTCATGATTTCTTTTATGATTTGGTGTTGGAGGACTTTCTATATTTATTTAGGCTGACTAAGGTAAGACCTTACCTAGTAATCAAATCTAAAGTACACAAAGCTGCACATATGATTTGTTTTGATTCACTCATTGCATATGAGTCCCTGAAATGTGAGAAATCACATTTAATCTTTCATATTCTTTGCGTATTGCTGTTTCGATGCAAAAAATACTTGTTGTTTGAAAGTCAGGCCAACTATATTTCTGTGGGGACCCAAATGACCAAATATTCATATTTGTGTTTGCATAGCAGGATATCCCTCCTTTCTTCTGTGAATAGCTGTGTGTTTTTATTGTGCTTTACTTGTTCTAAAATAGCTTTAGTCCTTGGTATGGGTGCAAAGCAAAGAAAGTTAAGTAATAGCTAACCAACTGAATTCGCTACATAGACCACAAATAACATTTCAAACACTCCAACCTGTGCAATATCAATACACTGTGCATAATATCTATATCTATATATATATATATATATATATATATATATATATATATATATATATATATATATATAATTATTATTTACTGTTTTCTACCGTTACTTGTTTTGATTTGATGTCTCTTGTGTGCACCTTACGTTTGCTGCTGTAATCCTGAAATGTCCCCTCTGCGGGACTAATGAAGCAATATCTTATCTAATCTAATCTAATTGTAATAAAAAAAAATCTAATTCATATGCCCTATTAAAAGCTAGGTTAAAAAAATATATAAGTCCATATTTATAGTGATGATTACATTTAATAGTTTCAATAGCTTAAGATTGATCTCCATTATTGTATTTTTCTATTTACTAAACTAAATTTGAACAGTTAGCTAACATCTAAGCCTTCAGGCTCAACTGCTCATAGGCTGCAAGCATGCCAGAGCTTGTCTGACAGACATACACCTCCACATGTATTTCACCCGCAGAAGTATCTCAGGCATCCAGTCAGCCTAGTCATATATATCTATATATACATACAGTACTTGTGCTAGTAAGAGTGAGGCTCCATTACACAGGAAGGTCCATCTTTGAAAGGCGATAGCAGCCATTCAGTGTGAGTAAAATAAAAAGTTTTGGGATCTTTGTCACTAAGGAAAAGGGACTTATTGTATAGTTCCTGGGATGCAATGTGGTTATTTTTGTATGGCCAACTATGCAAATTAGTTTGCTGTTGAAACAATAAGTTGTGCTGGGTTTGGTGTGGTGTGCTTACAGCAAGTCAGAGCAATGTGGAGACTACAAAAGGAGCCTCTCGGTCTCAGATCTGTTATCAGTTAGTCAACCCGGAGCTGTTTTGAAGAGAAAAAAGCAGTGACGGCATTGGAGGGTACGGAGCGAGCAAGAGACATTGTTTTTGAAAAAGGAAAAAACAATGTCAGAGAGAAAAGGAAAAGAAGAGTAGGTCAACTCATCGGTCAGTTATTATCTTATTTACATTCCTGTTTATAAATCATCACTTCCATGTCTAACCATGACTATGTTGTTAGATCTACTGAGAAAATGAAATGAACCAAGGTTAAGAATGTGCATGCCAGTGAGTGAAACAGAAAGAAATGTCTTAACAGGGTCTCTAAACAACGTCTGGTTTGAGTTTAAAAGTTATTCCTCTGTCTCTCCCTCTCTCAGCTATGAGGTTTTGGACAAATCAGCATGCAAAACTGCCAGAATGAGTATTGTTTCTCTGCCTAACACAGATACTCTTAAAGTCTTGTAAAACGTTGATCCCACAAAAGTCTATGTGAATCTTTATGTGAATCTTCTGCAGCTCAGATATATTAAAAGAGGGTTATTTCATCCAGGGGAGAGAGGAGAGCTTATAAGGTTAGACAGATAAGTACTTAAGTAATGTGCTGAGGCAAGGTGTCAAGATGTCTTCTTGGCCGAGGTGGTGGAACAAGTACAACTTGTAACGCACATATACAGTGCTACTCTATATGACATCCGTAAGACAAACATATCCACTCACACAGAAGGGGAAGCATTTATAGCACTTTTTTTGTATTCTTAATTCTTCATTTTAATTCAATTTTTTATTCTAAAATAAGTATTTTATGACAATAAAATGTTCTATTCATCTTCTCTCATTTAGTCGACCATCCACTCAAAAAGAAAGTGTGATTAAAGAACCATTAAAATGACAGTGGACTGCGTGGTTATGCTTGAGCGTGGTATGGCAAAGTGAAAGACTTGGGGCATCCTAAAATGTATTCTAAGTTGAAGTCACTTTCTCGTATCTTATTCATTCTCTTTACCTCCACAGCCTCCATTTCTGTGCGTATGATAACGCCTTCATGGTTGTTGTAAAACAAAGAGCTTCCAGGTTTAAATGCAGCATATTCATAAATCCATCCCTTTTTCTTAGGGGTTTTCACAACCGAGATGGCCACCTTTGACAACAACATGACCAGCCCGACCAAC
The DNA here is from genome assembly GCF_023055335.1 of Clinocottus analis. NCBI lineage: Eukaryota > Metazoa > Chordata > Actinopteri > Perciformes > Cottidae > Clinocottus > Clinocottus analis. The sequence goes on along the minus strand of NW_027175931.1, from coordinate 9,474,018 downwards.
TTCAGCGCCTTCTACTGTCGCTTTCAAGAAGACTTTAAATATATCCTCCTCCCTGTCAGCTATGCCCTGGTCTTTGTAATTGGCCTGGCGCTGAACGCCATAGCGTTGTATGTGATTGTGTTCCGCACAAAGAGCTGGAAGCCCTCCACCATCTACATGTTCAACCTGAGCATGTGCGACACGCTGTACGTCCTCACCCTGCCCTTCCTCATCTATTACTACGCGGACGAGAACGACTGGCCCTTTAGTGAGCCATTCTGCAAGGTCATACGCTTCCTGTTTTACACCAACTTATATGGTACGGGGATGGCGTGGCACAGACAATACAGCAATATAGAGAGTTTGATATGTAATGTCATATAACACACAATGAGTATATTAAATATGTATCACTCTGACAGGTTCAATTCTGTTCCTGTGCTGTATCAGTCTGCATCGCTTCGTTGGCATCTGCTATCCAGTCCGCTCCCTGTACTGGGTCAGTGCTCGTCGGGCCAAGCTGGTATCTGTGGCAGTGTGGGCCTGTGTTTTACTCTGCCAGGCACCGATTCTCTACTTCTCAAGAATTAGGTAAACTACATTTGTATATTGTTTCTTTTTCTATTCCCTTCATTACTTCCATCTTTCTATTGTACTATAGTGTGCTCTAAGGGGGCACACTTAAATGATCACCCCTTCTTTTTTTCTGTGATTCAATGCCAAACGAGACAGCACAATCTCCTTTTCAGGGATCGGGGGAGTGTGCGGGTCTGCTACGACACAACGAGCCCGGAGCTCTTTGATGACTTCCTGGTGTACAGCTCAGCTGTGTCAGTGCTCATGTTTGCCCTGCCCTTCATGGTGGTGATGGTGTGCTATGGCCTCATGGTGCGGAAGCTTCTGGAGCCGGGCTGGGGGTCCAAAGGGGGCGAGAGAGGGGGCGCGTCCGCCCAACGAACCAAGCAGAAGTCGGTTAAGATGATCATTGTCGTGCTGGCGATGTTCATGCTCTGTTTCCTGCCCTTCCACCTCACCAGGAGCCTTTACTATTCATTTAGATACCTAAGGCAGGTCAATCCATCACAGGTGAGGACAAACACTTAATACATGTGTTTTAATAACTTTAAAAGCTTGGACATATCACATTTTTAAATGTTTACCAGATCAGCTGCAAGTTGCTGGAGGCCTCCAGTGTGGCCTACAAGGTGACCCGACCTTTGGCCAGTGCCAACAGCTGTGTGGACCCCATCCTTTACTTCCTGTCTGGGCAGGACGTCCGCAGTAACTTGGCCAAAAAGATGAAGTCATCATCGAACCCAACAAGCGTGAGCCAACGCTTAACAACTCAACTCTGATTCAATACCTGAAACTACTTAGGTTTGGTTAAAATGCAAAAGTACAGTAATTATTGTTCGTCTCTTGTGGTCGATGTGAGGTACCGACACGGACAGATGCATTCAGATTTCCATGTATGAACAGAATTAATACAAGTTCAGATTTGACCAAATTAAATGTGGACAATACATGTATAGTGACTGATTCATGAAGGACATTTCTAACTTAAGACATTAGAGGATTTCTACATATCATATATTATTTTTTATTTAGTTTAAACAACTTTAATGTATGGACAGAATGAAACTAGAAAGTGCTCCACATATGTGGCTTTTATTAATGATTCTAGTACAACTGCTGCACCTGATGTTTGTGTATGAACAAGTGGGGGGTTTTCCTCCGCTCTCCGTTCTCTGCATATATTAGACAAATAGGGTCAACTTGACCACTCTGTGGCTTTTAGGACTTACTTTGAGTGTACTGTAGCGTGTTTTTGTGTGTTACTCTGTGCTACAAAATGTGAAGGAACTAAAAAAATGTTTTTATAAACACGTAGAAATGTAAACAAAATGTTTGTGGTATTACATTATTATCAGTTGTCTCATGTACTTTATTGAATTTTTTTATTGCCATACTTTTACTGTGTGGATGTAGAATGAGACTCACCATAGTTCTGTGAGACATTTTCTGGAAATAGCGTGTGTAAAATAGTTCATGTCTTCCTTTTGCCTTATGACAACGGTGCCGCATTATATAGAGAGTTGAGATTGTTCTGCAATTTTAGATGTATAACACATGGGTATCTATCATATGCAAGTGACTTAAAAAAGGGAATTTAAGAAATGATGTAAAATCTAGAAAATGACCCCAGACTCCAGAGGGTTTGAAGTTAGTTGATTCTCCCGAACAGGTACTGTCTGACTAAACAGCTTCTGAGCAGCTGAACAGAGTATTTGAAACCAGGAGAGGTTAGTTGTAACATCAGCCTGTTTGTTGAGTTTGTTAAATGTTAACTTTGATTTGTGGGAAGAGGAACCATAGTTGGAGCTGAGCCACTTTGTAAATACACCTGGTTTAATCAGTAGTTATGTTAGTGAATTAACACCAGAGCACCACTAGAGGGTGACACTGTCAAACAAACGAGCCAGTCCATTGCTTAAGATGCTTTTCATCCATCCATCCATCCATTATCTTAACCGCTTATCCTTCATTAGGGTCGCGGGGCGCTGGAGCCGATCCCAGCTGTCAAGGGGCGAAGGCAGGGTACACCCTGGACAGGTCGCCAGTTCATCACAGGGCAGACATATAGACAAACAACCATTCACACTCACATTCACACCTACGGGCAATTTAGAGTCCAATTAACCTATGCAGCATGTCTTTGGACTGTGGGAGGAAGCCGGAGAACCCGGAGAGAACCCACGCTGCCAAGATGCTTTTCAGTTTCAACTAAATTGTTTTCATTTGTCACTAGCTGTTCCCTCACACGTTCACAGACAACAGCAGACAAACGCCCCCCAAAGAAGTTGCATTATATCACCAGCAAGACAGCATTTAAAATACACCTCTTCTTTATTTCAGGAGTAAAAACATCATACTGAAAAATGAAATATTATAAATGCACTCTACAAAGTTGATGAGATGAATGTTTCCTTCCTAGCGGCAACACTTCAGGTCAAAATGAAAATATGTAACTGCTGCAACCAATAAATATCCAGTCCTCCATACATGTTGTATTTATAATAGGAAACATAATATGAAATATAAATATATGAATGGATAATTATAGTAAACTCTTTAGAAGCCATGAGGATGTTAACTGAAGCCAAGTGAGCTGCATGACTTCTCAACCACTAATCCACTGCAGCCACTAGTTGGTTTATTTAATTCAACTGTAAAAAAAAATAATAATAATAATAATGCAGGTGTGTGTATTTGGTTCCTTACAGTTATGGAGATTAAGGTTTGCATATGTGTGCTGCATGTGTGTGTTTAGGTTTATAAATAATACACAACTGTTGCACATAAATTACAAAAAATAAAATGAAAAGCATATATATTATGTTGAGTTGGACCAGAATCTGCTTATATTCATGATGGTGTAAGATTTTATTATTATTGATGAACTACAAGTGTCACTTATTGGTGCAGTGCAGTTGCCTTTCACCTCATACAAACTGTATGCTAAAATTATAATAGCCAAAAGTATCCTTCTATACCCACCCGTATTTACATATGTACATTCATTTACATGGTCTATTCTACAAAAGTGAGAACTAAAGTGGATAACTTAACTTGTACAAAATATTTAAAACAACAGAATGATATTGAATGTTATCCCATGTTGTCCTTCTAATACTTAGTGTACTGTACTCTTAAATCAAGTGTCTTATGACCAAAATCATGTTTTTTTCTTCAGCGGAAGCAGATTTGCTCTGTCTGGTAATGCCGTCGTCGATACTCTTAGTTCATATGGCACTTGATCACAGATAACTTGGTTTGACATTTCCTGTATTTGTTATGTACATACATGTTTGTTTCAGTTGCACTGCTGTTTGAGCTTTTTGAGCTATTTGAGTATGTGTTTCCCTGTGTGTGTTGACCCCTGTGTCTGTTTTACTTTAGCGCAAATATAGGGGCTGATAATGCAGTTTTCTAGGATCCATACTTCTCTTTTTTTGCTTTGACCCTCCCCCTGTCAGACGTTGACCATCTTTTATCAAAAAGCAATCCTCTTCACCTTTTCTGTGTATTTGGACAGTAAAGTAGCTGTGATTGGAGTAGAACTTCTATGATTTTACATCTGATTCATCTGTAAAGTACAATATTGTTTCATGTATTCACAGAAAGGTATATTCCTCTCATTGGGTGAATAGAAATAACTTCCTCCAGCACATGGTGGTCCTTAGGGTTTTGTGGTGTCAGTTGTGTAGGAACACTCTTCTTGCCAGCGTGACGTTGTCATTGAATGATGAGGTCATATTCAGCAAGGCAAAATACGCTGTCTCGCCGACTCTTCACCTGAACGAGAGAGTCAAAATGTCAAGGTCATGACAAGACGAGGACATAAAAGACAGAATGATTTTAAAGCATACGTCATAATGAATCCAACAGTTAGTTCCTACAACCGGCCACACTTCTGTATTAATAATACAATGCAATAGGGAAGAAGAAGAAGAAGAAGAAGAAGAAGAAGAAGAAGAAGAAGAAGAAGAAGAAGAAGAAGAAGAAGAAGAAGAAGAAGAAGAAGAAGAAGAAGAGAGTGAGGGGAAAACGATAAAATGTACCTCCTGATGACAGGTGAGGAAAACGAGCAGAACGTTTTCCCTCCAAACAGGGAGTTGCGTTGCTCCTGGGATGATGTCTTAGTTTCCACAGTGACAGGTTTCTGCTCACGGATCTGAGCAACTTGAAACCTGGAAGTTGAGATATGATCAACATTATATTTATGGAAATCATGGTACTTCATCATTGTATTATTATAACTATTAATACGAAACTAATAACTGACTGAATTTGGGGCTAATCTCAAGTAATTCTTCCAACAATGCATCATATTTGATCAAATTCTCATATATTGTGTAGGTGAAATTTATATCTACAAAATAATTATTAACTCGCTCTCAAATAACTGTAGAAAAAAACTTTTCTTAAATGTTGTGCAGCTGCAGTAAAAAGTAGCAGAAAAAAGTGAAAAAGTAACAAAACATTAGCATCGCATGTCCTCATTTGTCATGTCAGACGTGTGTTGGGTATAAAACAATATGGACGTGTCTCACCTCCCCACAGATAACACTGTCAGCTCTCCCTCCTTCTCCTTCTCTTCACTCCTTTCCATCTTTTCCTGTACAGTATTTGGCACGACAGCTTGTGTGTGGTGGGTGTCGACAAACATTGCCCCCAGCAGGGGCCTCTTCAGCTGGTCGGGGGATTTGTCCAGGGAGGGCAGGATCAGGGACTGGGGAAGCTTCAGGGGATCTCTGAGAGAATCCAGAGGAGGGATGAGGACAGGGGGCCACTTCCTCTGGGCGCAGCGGGTGCAGCGGTAGCCGTGTTTGGGGGCCAGGCCGGAGAGGCCAGAGATGGTGTGGTGGTGGGACTGATGCGGGCACAGCTTGGGGAGGGAGCGGAGAGGGGACAGAGGAGACAGCATCGGGAACCTGGGAGGAAGGGCAGGAGAGGATGAGGATGAGGCTATTTAAAACAAATTGATAACAGGCAATTTTATATTCAAGCTAGTCAAGACAAATATCCCTCCAAACTTTCAAATGTAATTGTTTTTGAGTGAATTTTTAAAAAAGAAGGTCCATGTTAATTCAGTCTTCAGTATAATATAAATCTGAAATCTATATTATAAAACTTTATTTTCTGCAAACATATGCACAAAAACCCTCTTGCCTCCTATTTTAGACCACATTAATAAAGGTATGCATTTAGAATAGTTTATTACATGATGATGGAGGAGAGCTAAACTGATTTAGGAAGGTGGGATAAGGCCAGAAGGGAAAAGTAATAAAGCATAATGTAAAGCTTATGCTAAAGAGTCTTTTAAGTGAGAAAAGCTCAAACAAATATCAGAACATTACAATAAATAGAAAATAATAACAATTTCAATTTTAAGTTCTTTCTCTTTGTGGCCAGGCCTCTTTAGTGTTGGTCTTTCCATTGTTCTTTTTTTGCAGAGAAAGCAGAGCAAAAGAGTTGAATGCAGCTGTGTGTCCCTGTGTTGTACCAGTATGACATGTAGTGACCCCTGCAGAACCTCCCACCACACACACACACACACACACACACACACACACACACACACACACACACACTCACACACTCACACAGGAGTGAAAGCTTTCCAGATTGTGCGTGTCAGAATGTTCTCGAATCTAAAGCTCACATGTTACAGCAGAACAAGGCCAGAGGCCCCTGAGACCTCTGTCTATTGTAGATGTGGCATGCGTACATACTGGAGTGTAATGGATCAAATTACTATCTGTATGATTGTTAGAGGTACAATTTGGAGTTTGAAGATGACTTCTCTGTCTTCCGCTGATTAGGGACAACACAGTAGTGCAGGCTGTGGTTTAAAGCAGCATGTTGCTGGATTTGTTAGATTAACGTCCGACTGCTTGAGCACTTTTAACGGCCGCAGATTACAACCGAAGTTCCAACCACAACTACGTTTGGTCATGTAAACCGTGTGACTTCAAGCTATGTGACAGCCAACGACCTTAGTGACAAGCTGTTCAAACCTCATGACTCAAGAGGCAGCGGTTACAACTGTGTCAGACATTCTCTCCAGACACGCGGGAGTGAGTCATTGTCAAAGTATCAGCCCGCTGCAGAGTGTTGAGGAAACGTAGACTACAAATGAATTGCTATGAAGGTACTTTCTTTCTTTGTTGCAAAAATATGAAAAAGAATAAATTGCCGTTGGCATTTTATTAATAAAATGTGCTGCAGTCGAACACACAACAAAGTTGTATATTAAGTACTTGAGCCAAGGCATACTATTTTCTTTAAGAATTACATTAAAACTATGTGCAATTTTAAAGGTGCTTCTGAATCTCTACTCACACATTCAGGACATTTATTTGGTTATCAGAGCCTCGTCAGGAGCCTCTGAATTCAGCTAGATATGGCATGACGGAGCAACAGTATACCTTGAAGGTAAAGTCGTATACTGTCGATTGTGTGTAAGTGTGATTGGTCTCATACTTGATTGACGAGCCTTTGCTCATGGCCAGCTGTTTGCTCTCGTACTCCAGCAGCAATTCCTCCAGTGCAGCAGCATTTTCTGAAATACACACAAAATTCAGATGAGACTCAATAATCCATCAGTGACAGTCAATTCTGTAAATAATATTAATCAGACGTGTCTGCTGGGATGTGGATTTAGACCATTTTCGATGTTTATAAATGACATTGATCAATTTGCTTATTGGTGATTGATTGAAAAAAAGTTTAAAATACATTTTTTTCATTCGTAGTTTGTTCCACTTTGCATTCAAAAAGAAAAAAAATGGTTTTATTCCCTTTCAAAAACAGCCAATGTCTTTTCTTTCTCACTTTCCTGTGTTTGCATTTCACACATCAATCATGTAAGACGTAATTAAGGAGTCTGAGATTGCAGCAGTAGAAATGTGTCTGTGACGCACTTTGGGTACTCTGTGTTCCACTGTAAAGCCACAAGGGATGAACGGGCTGACCACCGGTCTGTGAGTGATGCTGCTGCTGGTCAACGCTTACCTTTCTTCTCAGTAATGAGGCGAACCAGAACACTGATGGTGTCTTCATTCAGGTCGTCAGATATGTAGGGGCAGTTGTTCCCTAAAGCAAGCAGAAAGACATGCACTATGTTACATTTTAGTATATTTACATATGTGATGACATACATATAACGCAAACACACAAAAAAATCCATTAACATGTGACATATCGTTAATACGTATTGAAAACACATATGGTTATGATTAAAATAATTTCCTGAATACTAAATGTGGGTTACATGATGAAAACTAAAGTAACTGAGAAAACTCTATCAGTTGATGAAGAACGTGAGATGCAGTTGAAATCCTGGAGAAAAAAAAGCTAGTAAGCAGACCTTCAGTAAAGGTTACGATCTCTCTCTCTGCCAAGAAGCAGTAATTGCAGGTGGGTTTTAAATCTGACTTTCTAGAGATTAAAGGAATATGGCCACAAGCACAGAGTGCTGCTAAATTCACGCTTTAATTAGTGTCTAGAGGCGCAATCGCCTCGAAACAAATTGTTGTACTTTGGAATATATTCTTAAAGAAGAATGGCATGTATTTTAATTTATTCAATCATTTTCTGAAATGAAATTGAATATATAAACTTTTACTTTTGTATATTTCTATGTACTCTATGTTCCTCCTGCAGGGTCAGTTATATGTAAAGATATAATTAACACATGCTATACATTACATTTACAACAGAGTGAGTAAAGTTCACACAGCGCACACACAATGGGACTGATAAAGATGGATGTGGATGACTGAACAGAAAAGAATAGATATGCCTCCATGGCAACACCCCCCGACCATCCCATAATAGGACAGCAGAGTGAGGCAGCTGAGAGGAGGGCAACGAAGGGCACAGGGGGGTCCAGAATAGCTCACTCAGCGAACACACTCCATTCAGCAATGTTGAAACACACAGGGCTCTATTTGTGTGTGTGTGTGTGTGTGTGTGTGTGTGTGTGTGTGTGTGTGTGTGTGTGTGTGTGTGTGTGTGTGTGTGTGTGTGTGTGTGTGTGTGTGTGTACCAGATCCCCAGGTGACTGTTTTACAGAGCAAAATGTAACTGGTGCACTTGTCACATTCGTGTCTATGAGTCTTCTTGCATAAGCAGTCACGTGCTGTTAGGTTATAACAATAGCTGCGTCTCCATAGCGGCTGTCGCTATGCGAGGATAACGGCATCCATTTCACAGCGTGGCACTCATTCTCTGTTTATTCCCTCAGCAGAGTCAGACGCATGTGATCAGTGTTTCAGTGGCAGCCACATTCAGTCACCAGCGTGTCACCTTGTATCTTAAATGAGTTTCAGTTTGTTCAGTTTGAAGTTTGAGCTTCAAAATAAAAAAAAGAAAAGCAGTAGTCATGTTGCGCTAACATGGACGAAACTGAAAAATGTCGCAACGAAACTTTATTTTTTACTCTGCCCTTGTGGCTGAGCAGGCTGAGTAATCACAAAGTTGCCGATTTGGCTCACGACATCTTTTGTCCTCACCGTTTCTCCCCATCAGCCTCCCTGTCACTGCTCTCTCCCATAAGTCAAACTTTTCTCAGTCCGCAGCTCTGCATAGTCAGAGTTACCTCTGCCGAGTCTGATTTTAGCCCTGTCAAGTACAGCTTGGCCTCGCTGTAATTTATCCCCAGGGGTGTTCCCCCTGAGCAGAGATGATGAAAAAAAGTGCTGGAGTAAGAAGTTTAGCTCTTATGTTAGCCCAGTCAGGCCTGCTGCAGGTGGACAGACAGACAGACAGACAGACAGACAGACAGACAGACAGACAGACAGACAGACAGACAGACAGACAGACAGACAGCACACTGCAACAAGGATAGTTACATAACGGGGATGCAGCATCCGTAGCCACCTGTTGATCTCTGATCATCCTCTTATTCCTTATTCATAAATAATGTTTACTTCCTTACATTACTCACGTTCTGTCGTATTTACTACCTGATTGTGAAGGAGGTGTCACTCTAGTTCCTGTTGTTTACTTCCAACAGAAAAACACTGTTTGTACTTAACTTTAAACATAGCTTTCATATTACTTCTATCTTTACATGAAGGCTTAAAACTGTCCCTTAAAAGTATTTAAATTCATGAAAAGTCATAATGATAGTGTTATCTGCATGATGCATTAAATACAAATTATTCATTTTGAATCAATCATTCGGTCAATCAAACTCACATTTAGAAAACTTTTCATGCGAAGATGTTTCATATCGGGAACGCAAAGTCAGCTTTAATAGATTGAAGGACCCAAAAAAAGCTCCATGAATTGACGTAGCAGATTAAAAATAAAGGGATATAAGAAGAGATATAAACAAGGAGAGGAAACAAAGGAGAGGAGAAAGAAAGAAAGAAATAAGAGACATAAACCGTGAGATGATTGAATTATTGATCTGGCTGGAAAGGAGAGATGAGTGGATAGTGTCATGTTCATATGAGTGGGGGAGGGGACGTTAGGGGCCAAGAAATCGGATGAATGGCAAGTATGAGGACAGATAAAGAGAACTGAGGGCGGTTCAGGGAGTTTATATTTGGGTGCAGAGATGTCTTAAGTTAAGAGAGGAAGAGCCCAAAGCAAAGCTGCAAACAGAAGGCAGAGATCTTTGACAGAAAGGCCGTTGCAATGACCTCTCACCTCTGTCGGTCCTTACGGAGGTGTGAAGTCACTGCTTGATAACTCTCATCTTTGTAGCATAAAAGACATAAATTAATTTAGTGATGTCCGCTCAAATGTTATGTAACGTAAGCTATAAAAACCTAATAACAGAAATAAAAGAGCAATGTCCTTCCTGTAATTTGGAACAATGAGGAAACAACTGTGCATGTCCTCACTCAGCTCGTTGTATCAAGAAACCTTCAAGTGCGAGTATGTGTAGCTTTACAAAGAAGAAGCAGGTTCAGTCAACCAAGGGGTGCAGAGAGATCAAACAAAGCCCAAGTAATGGATGTTTTGATATTCGCATCTGTGAAAAATATTGCTGAACTAAACTTTTTAATTCTAATGACGGGATACAGTGCATTATTCAAAGCAGCAGGTAAACAGTATCTTGACGTAAGATGTGCTGACAGAAAGTCTGATCTGTTGAGGTGGCAGCTGGGCTCTGAAGCCAGCACGTTGTGCCCGGCATCAGTATGCCGGGCACAACGTGCGGCTACTTGGCTTTCACACAGCTTTCCTCTGAGCCTCGCACCATCAGGTGATTGAGGGGAAAGCCGGCTTAGCCTTTCAATCTCTTTAAATGCTAACACACAACGTGGTTGTAACTGATACACAGATAAACTGCAGAACAGTAGTACGGAAAATAACTTTTGAAGGAGTAATTTATTAGTTGTTTCAATGAGCTTTTGATGCAGACTCTCCGAGGCAACGGTGGTTTAAAGGAATGCACTTTTGTGCGTACACATAGGTTATTATCACGACTAAGATGAAAAGATTTATATCACTTTTGACGTGTGTATTTAAGAATGTTTATGCATGAGTGTATTTACATCCTATGCGTGCATGTAGACTGTGATTGTGTATTGTGGAATGCCGCTGCTTGGAGCCCAAGACAAATGTAGTATATCTTATATACTATCTTATGTTATATCTGTCACTTAAATATGAATCTACAGCCAGCAGGCGGTTAGCTTAACATAAACAATAAAACACAGGGAAACAGCCACAGAAATATTATCCTGGCTCTGTCTAATACTCACACGACAAAATCCACCAACCAGGACCTCTAAAGCGCACTAATTAAAGCAGAATATCGTATTTGTTTAATTTGTTCAAAAACCAAGCTGTGGAAATGTAAATGTATTATTTAACATGTTAAAAATCAAGCTTTAGAGGTTCTGTGAGTCACCTTTTGTCATGTTGTATTGCAGCTGTCCCCAACCTTTTTTGTGCCACTGATCCTGTTTCGTCTAAGACAATATTTTCACGGACCGGCCTTCATGGTGTGGCCGATAAACGACGTCATAAACATGACGTAATAAAATCATACGACCGGCATAAGACAACTATAAAGTGCATTAAAATACAACCATTACGCCAAATTAGTGGGAGCCCTGAGCTTGTTTCTCTGCAACAAGCCGGTCCCATCCCGGGGTGAGACAACGACATGTGTTCTTTATGTCCTGTCTACGCCGTAATTTAAACCTTTATGTCCTTTCTACTCTGTAACTTAAACCTTTATGTCCAGTCTGCTACGGAATTTAAACCTTCAAGTCCAGTCTGCTCCATAACTTAAATCTTTATGTCCAGTCTACTCTACTCTGTAACTTAAACCCCCCTTCACAACCTCAGGTTGTAGGAAATAGATGCAGGTTTTCAGAGCTTTTGGCCGATCTCAAGATATCCTGCCTTGGTTTTAATCCAGAAAACCGGCATAGTTTCATTCATGACATGTGGCAAGAGGCTCAGATGCACAGACGGATGCATCCGGTCATTTTTTTAAATAACACATGTTTTTTTATTCATTCTTGCTGTGCGGCCTAGTACCAAGGGACCCACGGACCGGTCGTTGAGGGCCGCTGCTGTTGTGATGGTCAGAGTTAGATTAGCTGTTTCCTGCCGTATACAATCTTTGTGTAAGCTAAGCTAACTGGCTGCTGACTGTAGCTGCATGTCTAATAACCAGATATGAAAGTGTTTTCCATCTAATCTTACTCTCTGCATGACAGCAAAAAGGCATATTTACCATATAAACTATTGTTTTATGCTATGTCCACTTTTTGCAAGAGGCAACCGAGTGACTCCACGTTTGGTAAACTGAATGAACTCTCTGTGACTTACATAAACAGTATCAATGGTGTATTCATTGATATCAAGATTACACTTTCCAAGCACAGAGTGCTTTGGGTCAAGGGCTGAAGTGCTCCAGTTCTGTGAAGAGTCCTTCAGGACAATACGACTTTACACCTTTGCAAAGGACAGGCATAAAGAGCTCTCACGTTACTCTGAGACTGTGCAAACCACTAAGAGCAGGAGTGCAACTTAACACGTGTCTTATTGCTTGATCCCTGTGTCGCTCTCTTTCTCTCTCGACATTCTCCAGATTTCCATTCATTATTTATTTATCAGTCAAACTTTCGGTTAATACCACCCCCATCCTTCTGTCTCTCTTCTTCGTCTGCCTTCGTCCGCCCCTCTCTATACTTCTTTCTGTGTTTACCCAAGTTAGTTTCTCTCTGACGTCAGTCGGGTGAGTGAGTTGATGGGAATGCTTTTTTCTTCCCCTTTTCAGATGACGAGGGAAACACTATATGCTTAGAAAAACACAGCATGCTTCCCATGTAATGACCACTGCAAGGTCAAAGTTCAAAGAGAGAAAAAAAAAAAGCCTCCCATGTAGACTTGCGTGCAGTCACATCACAGAGATATACTGGCTGTGTCTACACACAAAGACACTGCCCTTTGAGCTTGGCTGGGATTTGCCCTGACAACACTAAACCACATCTTGTGCACGCGAGTGTGCTAATTTGACATTTTTATGGGCGAACGTGACAACAACCTGAACATACAGTGCATACAGTAAATCATAGTGTCAGTATCACCCTCAGTAATGTGCTTTTTTCCCAAACCTTTTTCTTCTTCTTCCTTTTCATACTTTTTTTTTGCAATGCCCATCATTTGATCTCTCTCACCTTCTTTCTGCGGTGTGGCAGCTTCTTCATCTCCTCCCTCTTTGTCAGCACTGCAGCGGTAGCCCTTCTTCTTCAGAATGTTGCAGATGAGGATACCCAACAGGCCCATCACGCAGAAGATGGGCACCAAAGCAAACACGGCGTACTCTGCCGTCTTCTCCTCAGCGCTTCGTACCACTGTGCCATTGACCGGCCCTCCTGCACCGTTTGATGGACCTTTAGCCACTGTACGCACCGCTCTCACGCGCAAAGCCACTAAGAGGAAAGACACAGAAGAAATGTAAGAGTATGGTCTCATCCACATGGAGAACAAGTTGTGAATTGATTGATGGACCAGCAGCATATGAAGTGAAAAACACACATCTTCAAACATATGCTGTAGGATCCTGCTTACTTTTGACACACAGACTTTGGGTGGAAACTTCCCCTGCGGCAGTGGAGTGAAACCTGCAAATGGAAAAAGAAATAGGAGGAAAACAAGCATAATTAGAGAGATGGACGAAGAGAGGAAAAGAAAGTGGAGGACCATTCGACAATTAAAGAATGAATCAGCGGTTCTAGCCTTTGGCATTTTGCGTGCTATTGTGCTTGATGTTGCCGGCTATTGTGGTGAATGACGTGGTGTGTGGTGTGTGTTTTGTGTGTGTCTTCTTGTTTTGTCGACACATAAAATCATCCAATTTTTTTATGTAGCAACAATAAAAGTTTACAATGTGCATGTTTGAGCAAAGTACTTTGAATGTCAAGCCAGCAGTTTAATTTAATGGTGGTTGTATTTACAAGCAGACAGGTAGGTCTTACCCAGGTAGACAGTCTCCACACACAGCATCTGAGGTCCCAGTGCCAGGGGTTGCAACATTACGGCTGAGGATCTTGCAGGATGCGTGTGAGCGGCATAGCTCAGAGTCAAATGTGTCTGAAAAGCTTCCAGATGGGCACGACTGACATTGCACTTTTTCTGTTGGCCTTTGGATCTGCCCACAAGCCTGGTGTGACAGAAAATACATCTAAACTCAAGCAAAAATAATGCAAAAGCACAAAATAAAGCTGTCAATGTGTTAAAGTCTCTGTGTCAACTTGAATCAAGACAAGACGTGATTGTCATGCTTTCAAATAAATAGCTGCATAGACTATTTAAAAAAAATATAAATACAGGTATCCAAGTGTCAGTAACAGCATGTGATCTACTAAAGCGTCATAAATACAACCTGCAACCGAAGAGAAACATTGACAAAAATCCGTATGTATGCAAATAATAATACATACGTACATTCAATATTTAGCTGTAGCTGACTTCCCATTTTATAACTTTACTTAATCCCTTGATAACAACAGACATGTTAACAGCAGTGACACGTTTTTCCTAACAATGTCCCTCAAAGTGTGTTGAGTTGTCAACACAATCATTTTATTTCAGTTTGCAGTCTCACCTTGGAAGGCTCCTGGCCAGCAGGGCATCGCAGACACACACATCCTTCCCCCCACCGACACTGCACTGCTGCAGTCCCACCACAGCCAAACACCTGGAAGGCACATGCACACACATGCTCATGAGTCAGCCGAGGTTCACAGTAAAACTCTAAATCATGAAGCATGACTGCCACCTGGCATGAGGAACACAGCCTTTTTTTTGTGTGCATAAACACACACAAACACACATGTGCATATATTTACCGTGAGAAGGACGAGAGCTGAGCAGCAAAGGTGGTTCCTCATCTTCTTCAATGTATTCTACTATGTTCATATGATCTAAAGGAGAGAGATGACAGGAACAGATTAGAGAGTGAGTTTATTCCATTTTAAAACACGGTCTGGTTCGTATAAACATGGGTTTCGAAGTGCATTATAAAAATCAACCGTGTCACCTCAGTCAAACACAACGTGACATTTTTTCAACATAATTTATTGACCTCTTGAGTGCATATGTATATGTTCTAATCCCGAAAGGATGGTATACAACAACATGACATATCCCGTCACGGCATAATAAATTACATTACACCACTTCCGTCACACGGTTCATAAGCATGCACACTCACACTACACCCTGCAAGCTCACAAAAACACCTGAGTCATTTTTTGCGACTCATTCAGACTGCAGTGACTCGAGTGGCAGGGAGCCGTAAATGCTGTAAATAACATTTAACATGAATCAGCTTCTTTTTATGGACAGGAGTGAATGAACCAGAGCTTTTCTGTATCTATTTCAGGGCAGTAGGCACTCACATACATATTTAAAGAAATTATTCATGCTGAACATATTAATTTTCCAACTCATACTGACGTGCTCAATGCTTGATATGCTGCCTCTGGGATTTGCCTATGTGGAAATTTAGGTATGTCAGAAAAAGCTTATTATTTTGTGATACAGATTACAAACTATAGAGTTTGTGATAGAGATTACAAACACATGAAGAGATGAGAATGATTGTATTGCCTTATTGTACAGTGTCATTGGAAATAAATCGAAGGAAGTCTCTGAAGTAAATCGAAGGGAATGTCCTGTCTGAGTCAGATTGTATTGCAAAGCAATGTTGTCATTTTAAATGAGCTGCTGTTAAATATTTTCCCAACTCATAATAGTACTCACATATATAATCATTATTCACACAGAAGTGGTTGGCAAGATATATTTTACTGGCCTTTAACTGATGCTCCTATATAACTTCATGGACAAACATGAAATCCAACCTGAAGTCACTTATCAATGAGAGATGCTCCATTTATAGCATCCTGACACTTCTACAGGCTCATCTTCACATTCAATATTTCACTGCGTAATGTAACACAGCAAAATCATGTAGTGTCAACATATGATATGTTGGTACATTGAAAAGGCAGCAGAGCAGTCAGCGGGGTGGCCACCCAACATGTCGCTGTTCTGAATCTAGACCTAAACTCTGGATTAACTTCACTCACTTCAATGAACAACTGATAACAGGTATAGAGTGTGACACGTCATAAGTATGAATAAGTAAAAGGAAATAAATGCATTTCCAAGACTGACAATCCAGAAAAAAAAAATCATGTTATAAAAAATTGGCATCCTTTGTCAAATTATCAAAACGACATCCAACTGGCGAAAGTATTTAGTTGGCCACAATTACAAGATTGAATTCACCCAAGACAACGATGGAGACATTATGGTTAAGGCAGAGATGAAGAAAGTTAATACACGAGACGATAAAAGAAAGCGCCGCATACTTACCCCAGACTTGCGGCTGATTGGCACAGTTGCCGTAGCAACTCAGCTAAGATGCTGCGTATGTTGCTCGAAATGCTGAGTCGGGATCAAACTCAAATCTAACCTTCTTACAGCTGTCGGCACAAATACTTGATAAAAGTCCTATTTGGTGCGACTTGCCAACTCACAACTTACTATTGGACGTCACAGCTACAAAATTAAGATTAAAAAAATCTGAAATTACAATAACGTTCAAACTGTGAGACAGAGTTGACACTAAAATGCGACTTGAAAAGTCAGAGAAGTCAAACAAAGTCGAGTGTCGCTGAATGGAAAGTTCAATGTACCTGCATGTGTCTTATACTGTCACTCTGACCACAGACACGCCCCTGACATCCTTGAGACATGCCCCTTCTATCATAACTAAAACAACGTGTGTGTGTGTGTGTGTGTGTGTGTGTGTGTGTGTGTGTGTGTGTGTGTGTGTGTGTGAAGGGTGAGGCCACTTTAATGCACCTCTTGACCACGCAGCAAAACATAATGTTTTAAACATTAGTTAGCAAGAAATCAAGGCTTCTCTACTCTACTAAACCCGTTCATTCTCTTTCTGTGTGTGGTCAATATTTCAGCTTTAATTTATACTTTTTCATGCAGGTGACACACACACACACACACACACACACACACACACACACACACACACACACACAATTTTCACTGCTGATGATTTCTTTTCATGTCTTGGTTTATGATAAATTAACACATTCTTAGTGCAATTTAAATTATAGATTATCAATTCAGCAAATATCAGCATAGTACAAGGGGTTGAATATGTATTTGTCTGGTATACTACTCATATTCTATTTCAAAATACAATCTGCAGACAATCTGGAATGTCATAGCATTCAGCCAACACCAATATGTGCCTTAGACAAACAAGAAGATACAAAAAAATGAACTAGTTTATAATTTTGGTCCAGCATGGCCCTCATGCTAAGGACAGGCTACTGAAGCATAATTTCAGGGAGTAGGAGAAAGATAAAGCAAGGACAGAAAAAAAGGAGACAAGAGAGAAGGAGAGAAGTGGTAGGGGAGTGCTAGATTTAAAGCCTGATAACATGATACAACGTGTATATATATAAGCATTTATTAAAATGTAGTACAGACCAGCAAGAGGCTAATTACATGTCCTTGTTTTATGTTGATTTTAATCATGTAAAGCAACTTTGAGTACTTTGAAAAGCGCTATATAAATAAAATGTATTATTATTATTATTATATGTAATAACCGCGCTCATACATATGGCCTTGTGCAAACACACACAACACATGAGCACAAACAACCGGAAAAAATGAACGATCAATAAAACGACAATGATAGAGAGAGCAAAACTAAAATGGCATCTATAATTAAGTACCTCTGTAACTAATTGGGGCTAGAGGGGCAGAGGAATGTTGGTTTTCTCCAGACGACCTCCCTGGACAGAAGTGCAGGGACTGAAAAGGTCCAGCAGAGCATGGTGGAACTGATTTGTGCATGTAATCCAAAAATCATCATCACACAGCACACTGACTTGTAGGTTCCAGTATGGAGCACAAAATCAAATTACCGTAGTTCCCCAAAACGAGTCCTTTTCCTATCATGTATCATTAAAAAGCCTTTCCTTACTGGATTCCAGCTAATAGATGAATGTGTCCCAGCAGAGTTTGCTTCCCATGTCCCCTGTTTGCGACACGTGCGGTGAAATGTGTTTGAAATACAAAATGCATGCGAAAGCAGGTCCAAAAAAAGGACGTTCAAACATGGCAGTTTCCAGACCACTGCCCTTAGAAGTAGCCAAACGCAGCCAAACGTTTCCAAGCCAGTATTGTCTGCGTGTGATGCATTTACATTTCAATCCAATTTGTCTGAGGTTTTGCCCACAAACCCACTACACAAGTGACCGCCACACGTGGAATTACCCACTGGACCTACCGGGCACATGACCACCCCTGTGTCCACGCACGGCCTTTTCCACATTCAAACACCCATCCTTCTCTTCCACCAGTGCTGCTCGGACAAACGGCGGGGCAAAAGTCTCCTTCATCTTTCAAAGGAATAGTTCCACATTCTGGAAAACCTGTTTTATTGTTTAAAATTGTGACCACTCATATGAAGCTGCAGCCAGAAGCCAGTTAGCTTAGCTTAGCAGAAAGACGTGGAAATGGGGAAAGAGCAAGCTTCATTCTGTCCAAAGGTAGCAAAATCCACCGAGCAGACACTTTAGGCTCAATTAATAGCCCAAAAGCATTATCGCCCATAAAATCACCCAAAACACAAGTGTTACTACATTTGCCTCAGAGGTACTGACAGATTTAATTATGTTTAGACAGATCCAAGCTCAGTAAACCATCTGCTGTCGATAACGAATAACTAAGAGAGTGAATAAGTGTATTTACAAAATGTCTCCTAATTAATTTGTATATAATCCATGCATTCCGCATAGTTTATACAAAAACATCTCTTAATTTAATTTAATAATTTTCATTTCAGGAAATATCTGCAAGACCTTGACAATGAAAACTTGACTTCTTTTGTCCGCTTGCCGTAAGTTTTGTGTCTCTCGTCCCTGAACTCAAACCTTTTTTGACTTCTGCTCTTCCTCAGCTCTTGCACTGTCAAATCTTTGGGTTGGAAGGCTGCAGTCAAATTAGTATATGGGTAGAAATAGTAGAGCGAGACCAAAAGAAAAACAAAAGAACAGAAACAAAGGGAGAGAAAACCAGAGGAGCAGATTATAACAGGATATTAGCACCTCACAGAATATTATAGTGTACACAACAAAGAAGCCGAAAGACACCAAACGCACGGCACCGTCGTCATTTTATGTGAAAACAACCAAACAGGATAAAAAAAATCACACAACACCTCATAGGAAAGGGAGAAGAGCGTGACGACAGTTTCAAAACTGTAAAACAGTAATTACCCAAAAGCCTTGGTGCTGTTGTTTGACACATTCAAATAACAAGTCGCGACAACATCAGATGACCAGTCACATTTTCTGTTTTGTTCAGGAGACCTAAAAATAGCAATAATAAAGAAGTAATGGCCAAGGCTTGACAAAAACACGGACACTATTCTCTGCTGTGGTGGTTTTTGGGGCCAAGACCAAATCTAATGTGTTGGAGAGCTTTTTCTGGCTCCTTGATGTCATGCAGCCGCTGAGCAATGAAATCCTATTGGAGCTGTGAACCAAGGAAGGAACCACAAAAGAGGAAACACAAGCATGAGTGGGACTCCTCTCCTTTTGTGAGGTGACTGAGCAGCAGGAGGGATGAAGTGTGAAGTGGGGTCGAGCTGCCACATTATTGGTGTGTGTGTGAAGTGCACATGCTTCTGGTTAGACGCGCAATTATCTTACTTTCAATTGCCACGATGTGTCTTAGTGTCATGTCTGGGGGCACAAAATGCATATCAGTAAATACAGATTGGACAAGATTTAAAGTGACACCAAACTAATTCTGATCATGACACAGTGCAAATTAGCTATCTGCTGAGTCAGCATTTTGATTGCACCTCAAATAAGGCTATTCCAGATAAGCGGGGCTCTCACGTCATCTTTCAAATAAAGACTTTTTGAAGTGATCGCTTGCAGAATAACAGTTTATGGTATTTTGTTATTGTACAATGTTCAACAGTTGTTAGGAAACAAAAGGAGAAAAAAAATAAGATGCAACAAAGGCCTCAGCCTGAAAACATTAAGATGTATGAATTAATTTCCATGTGCTTGATATGCCACCTGTGCAGTAAGAACTCCTTTAAATTGCATTTAAAGCATCTGCTGGTGCTTTACAGTCAACCAGTTTAATTATTGTCTCCCTCCAAAGCAAATAGTGGATGTATGCTAGCAGCAAACACGAAATATGGACTTTGGTTTTGCTTACCTTCAAAAGGTATCTAAAGTAATAAAACAGGCGTTCTTAAAACAAATTTCTTTTCCCTGTAGTTTTTTCAACTATTAGATCATCAGATGGTTTGTTACACAGAGAAGCCATTATTGGAAACTGTTTGAAAAAAACAAACACTTGTAAGGCAGGTAATGGAATGAATCATCTGTCAATCAAGCTGTTATCAAAGCGAGTCGAGACAAGTAAATAAATATTTTCTAGTTCTGATGTAACTGATGCTATTGCAGCCTCTTTGTGTTGAGTCACACACCCACACACCTAAGCCACGCTTGTAGCTGATTGGTCCATTTCACCTTGCTTTAGTCTTTTATAAGCTTATTCGTCAGTTTATAATCCCTCCATTCATCACAGTTTATAATAATACAACAGCATCTCTTTCTTTCACTTCAACATCACCTTTTCAAAGCAAGTTGATCCACGTGCATAATGTGAATACAGCTAGTTCTCAACCTGTTCTCACTCCCAACATGTCAAGAAGTACAGTTTATCATGGCAGAGATTGGGGAGTGACAATAAGAATAGCTTTATTTTGACCAGGTCAGGTTTACAGTTGTTTGGCCACACAGGAGTAAACATGACTGACCTGCTCTGTCCCAGAAATATATTTGACTGGTGTGAATAATGATGACAGTGCACAGAATCAACACCAACAACAGAGTTTAAATATCTTTGTCATTTGCGCAGTAGGTGTGGTGATGCGTCGTCAGAGGACAGGAGAAGCTCAACGGATTATTTTCTTCTCTACAGGTTGAGAAATCCTCCTGATTTGGGCTCATAAACAGAAATGCAGTCACCAAAACAGGGTTGTTTTCCTGGATTCCTGAACAGGTCTAATCCTATTGCAAAGACAATGCTCAACAGCTCTATAGACTTTGTCCAGAATAATAGATCCTTGTTTTAGACTTGATTAAAACAGATTAATGCTCATCGTCATTGGTGCATATAAAACTAAAAAAGAACACTGAATGTTCTTTTGTTGTTTAAAAAATGGCTGACCAAACAGTTTCAAATGGACTTGAAAAGACGTGGATTCCCCTCTCCGTCATGAAGTAGAAAGACTTGACAAAGAAAAGTCAACCACCAAAGTCCCCATGCCAATAATGGCCACCTGTAAAGCCTACGAGGCCACGTAGCGTGTCCAGCCTTGGGGAACACCTCTTTATCTAACGGCCCATCTAGTGAAATACAATAGGAAAGAACTGAGCCGGCAAAAAAAGGTTTAAGGTAATTATACTCCATTATCCATCAGACATTTCGTGGACCGAGAGATAATGTGCATGTATACGACAACGACGTGATCGGGACAACCATACCCTCTGTTTGACTTAATGGAGGTGCCCATTATCGGCAAATGAACAGCTGATTTACGCCAACACTTTCTACGTTAGTACTCAGACAATGTCTCATTATAGGGCTGATAACTGGTCTGTGTCGCCTCTCTACGCATGTCTGCGGATGCATTTCTTTCACTGTCTCTTTGTGTCCATCATTCCTCCTCTCTGTCCTTCGGTTGACGTGACGTTCAGTCGTCATGTTTTCCAGTGGAACTTTACACCAGCAGAAACTTAACGGCCCTCTCTTGTGTCCCTGTCGCACACCGTCTGTCCGATATCACTGAGGTGGATTGAGAGAGGTTGAATTAACCAGAGAGAGTGGAGACAGAAGGAGAGGGAGAACAGGCAAGAGGGGCAGACGCAGCAAGATGTGCAGCTTGTTTAAAGCCAGAGTAATAACTCTGCAGCAACCAGACATCCCATAATGCAGCAGGGTGGGAATACAATGTCCTAACTTTCAGCCAGCATGAATAGGCTACATATGGATACAAAGGAAACCTTGGTAATGTTTCCTTTCCTTTTGTTCATGAGAAACAGATGCTGCATCTTGTGGGAAGTCACAAATTCACCCATGCGTTTCGTCTCAGTGCCGACTTTTAGTTTCCAACCACAGTGTCCAACCTTCTATCCCCCTTAAAGTAAAAGTACATGAGTGGGAGACACCGAATCTGTTTGCCTAATTTTTACTGATCATAAATGGTGCATTTTAAAACTTTAAACAAACATGTTTAAAGTTTCATTGATTGCAATAATTCTGAAAATTCAATGTTTTTCACCATCATTTAAACCGACGAAACCAACCGCAAAGCAACTCTGTCTACAAAACAACTCTAAAAAGCATCCAAGGGGACAAAAGCAGAACATGGAGCAATCCAAACTGCAAAGATCTGTGTGGGAGTAGATGTTTTTGTCTCTGGTATTTTCCCATCCATCAGCAGCATCATTAACGGTGGATGAAGATCAACTCTGAATGTTCACAACACCTTAAATCATAATCCAGAACCCGTCCGCACGTACCAGCTCTATATAAAAGTCAGCACTCACACGAGCTCTATAATAAAACAATTCTCATTTCCACACACAAACACACGTATGTGAAGTGAAAACAACACTTTCAACATGTTATCTCAATTTGTTGAACACATACAGAGGATTCATATAATTACTGTTTGAGTCAGTGGAAAAATCTCTATTACATAAGCACCTGAGCTCAGGTAGAGAAAAACATCTCCAGTCTGTACAGATTTTCTGTAGACCATTCATTCAAGTCGTTCGCATTCATGAAAGAATGCATGCAAGGATGTGAGGATAAATTGTTGATGTCTTTTTCACTCATAAGAACACGTCTTCACACTGTTTTGGGCTTTGAGGGAAAGTTGCTTTGAAAAAGAGGGAGATGTGAATCTTGAAGAACCGTGTCTTTTTCTCAACAACTTTTTTTTAAGGTAGTGCTACATTTAATAAACATGTACACACAAATACAAACACTAACATACTAAACTCTCACAGACATTAGGCAACCCTTCGCCCTCCCAACCTCCTCTGAAACCATGAGCTTAGAAGGAAATAGCTATGACATAAGGCAAGCTAACAAGATGTCTAAAAGAAAGGTTTTCAGTGTGGCCATTGGGGCGGGCCGATTGCGTCTCGTTCTCTAGAACCACTCAGTCATCGCTCGTTGACTCCAAGGAAATGAAGAAGAATCTGGCTGTACATTAGTATGTCCAGCTTCAAAACTGAACTGTGCCCTTTAAAGGCCCGCTGCGGACAACATGTCTGCAGAGTCCTAAAGACCCTCACCCGCTGCTGCACAGAGCGCTGGTTGCTTGTTTATTCAAAGTGTATCAAAACCAAATGTGTCTCCGGTCCAAATTGCACTAAGTTTGACATTGCATGTCCTTGGGTCCCCATCAATAACTGTCAAGTGGGAAGTAGAGCAGAATGGTACTCCAGATATGCAAAGGACACACACGCACACACACCCACACCCACACCCACACACACACACACACACACACACACACAGAAATGTGTTAATTATATAAATGTTATACATATATGTTATATGCATGTACATAAAAAGCTTCCCCTTTGTAACGGTTGTCACTTTTGGATTACGGGACCACCAGCCCATCAGCCCACCATCTTGAGCTTGACACTGAACAGATAGATATGAGAGTGCTATTGATCTAGTCATGCAACATCCAACAGTCGTCAAGAACTCAAATAAGTCAATTTAGTGTTAAACTATTACCTTAATGGACGACTTGGTCAGTGAGTCCAAGGAGTGGAGGCCGGAGAGAACAATGGGAATCTTAAACAAACCTCTGACAACGTTAAACCTGTTAACAGTCTCCATATGTGCACTGTGGGTAATGTACATATGTCGATGCAGTTCCTCATAACTTAATATGTACGAAAGTAACGGACGCAAATAAGCAACTCTGCAGTTTGCCCCCAACACACAAATCCAACCACAGACACGCACACACACACATGCACATATATTTATGGCTTTAAGTATACTGTGTTTTGAGTTGCATTCAATAACTCCAACTACAAAAGTGCTGCTCCAGAGGAGAGCTTCAATTTCCTGCTTTGTGGGCTACATCGTCATTACTCAGCGGTTGTTTTGAAACGGGGCATCTGTAGCACACACACACACACACACACACACACACACACACACACACACACACCCTCGTGCCTCGTCACAAAGACATTGACATGCTGGTGTGTGATTTGTTCTGGCAACTAAAAGCCAGCGATTGGTCACTGGCGAGTTTAGCGAGCAGATTGCGGTAGCCTCGCAGATTCATCTTTCCTCCCCCAGAGGCGGCCCGTGGGGCTTCTGCAGTCCCTTTTCCCTCTTTTCTTGAAGCTTATTTTAAAGACTTTGTCATTAAACTGCACACAGTGGGGAGTGAGAAGGCATACGGAGGAGTCAGAGGGGAGAGGTCATGAACTCGGTCCAAGCAGGGTGAGATTGCTGCTGCCGGCTTTTGTCCTGACTGAAGCGAATCTCATCGAATGTGACTGCATACAGATGCAGCGTGTCAGTTTGGAAGTAGATGTCCTGCTTTTTAAAAGAGAATTACTGCGAGAAGATTGGCTATTTCTATATCTTTATTCTTAATGCCTGTGACCGGGTAAAGACTCCAGCGGGGCCTCCAGTCGGGCCTAAGCCAACACCATCACCACACTGCTGGAGGCCGCTAAAGGGAAGCGAGGCCTTGGAGAACCAGAACCAGAGCTGCACAGGGCAGATGGTCAGACCCTGCAGCAGTTAAATGAGAGGTTTCTAAAGGGAGTCTGGTGTTTGGAAACACCACAACTTTTGTCCACAGGGACCCCTCAAAATCAACACAAAAAAAGAAGTTCCTAGCAGAAACTATGAATTCCACTTTAATGTTGGAACTTACATCAACTGCTTAATCAATAAAGAAGTGGATATTGTATCAGCTGGTCGTGCTATGTATGAATGTAAAGTCTTAATCTGGAAAGTGACTTCTAAATAAATTGAAAGGAGTAAAAAGTGCAGTATTTCTTTCTGTGAAATGAAACAATCTCTGGTTTACGTGCCTTTCAAATGTGAGGATTTGTCATATATGACATTAAATTGAATATCTTTAGGTTTTGGACAAAACAAGGTATCTTGAGGGCTTAGAGACATTGTGAATGGCGTCGACTAAATTGTCTCTAAAGAAAATGACCATGAGTTGCAACCTACAAATACCTCAAGACCAAACTTGACTAGAATTTGAGTAAATGTTATCGGTGTTTCTGCGTACAATGAGTATCATTATATTATCTTTATTTGGTAATCCATCGTGTGAAGGGTAACTTGGTCCAAGGCAACTAACAGGAAAATAATGACTAGAGAGGGAATATGACCCCATGATGACTATGACCTTTGTAAACTTTAGGGACAAAAGAGCTGAAACATTCGGGAAGTGAGTCTTTTCAGTTCCTTACTTTGAATGAACTCAACTGATGGAAAACATCTGCAGAATGACTTGCAGTTGACTCAGTTTATTGTATATTCATGAGAGTGGAGCTGATAAATATTAAAAAGAGACAAGGGAGTTTCCTGAGGAACATCTCCTCCTCGGAGGGAGAATGCATGGTTTACATTTCTGTCTTTCAAATGCTGATTTTACATTAAATAAATACAACATATAATCAAGCTTCGGTGTCTGTTTTGTGCATGTTGCATGTATATTGTAAGTGAATGTGAGTGGTTGCATGCTCGTGCCAACGTCTCTCCAGGTTTTTGGGACCAGGTCCCCCTGTAATCATCCCATCCTCCACCGGATCGTGTGCAGAGTGCTGAGCCAGCTCAGATCTGGATCTGTGGCCGGAAGTTGGCACGAAGTTTCCTGGCTGACATTGAGGAGGCAGGCAGGCTACTGTGGCACGGGGACTTAAGGCCGTCTGGAGGCTTTCCCAACCTCTCTGGTTGGACGGAAAGACGGACAGATGACAGATTGAGGGCCTAATTAAAGCTTTGTCCTCCACATGCACATACTCTCAAATAGATTTGAATCTGTGAAATTACTCTTATAATACCTGCATGTGAGTTTGTTATCAGCTCCAAACTGCCACATACACTCTTAGATCCATCTGTCATCATCCTCCCTTATGCCTCTCTCTTTTACCATCGGTTTCCATCCTCCTCACTTCATCTTTCTCTCTCTTCCTCATCACTTTTGTCCCTTCTTTACTTTTCTCTTCTCTCTTCCCTGACCATCTTCGAAGAGGTCATCTTTGCCTCTTCCCAAAATGATGAATACATTCAGTGTACAACACAAGTTGGGTATAGTGCAGAGAAGGAGGCTTGGTTTTGGCTCAGGATAATAAAGGCTAATTAAGACATTAGTGTGCGTGACGTTTGAATACAGATGTCATCCCCACTGTACCATCAGTTGAGCAGATGATATGATGGACCAAAAATTGCTTTTTGTCCAAATTACACAATTTATACAGCACACTTAGACCTCCTTGACGACAATGTATCTCTGTGTCAACCCATTGACAATTTTAACTATATTTAAACAAGTATATGCCACTTTCAAAAGAGGAAATGATGTGTTAAGACTAAGAGACACACTGTTCAAAGTGTAAAACATGTGAACTTTTTTGGGGCACCCATCTATATACACAAAAATGTGTGTATAATTAATAATAGACAAAATAACAATATATAATCATGCAAACTAACCTATGTAGTTATTTTTTCAGTAAGAGCAATACTTTTGTGATTATCATCAGAGGAATGTTTTACAGTTGTTTGAAGAAAATAAGATTGATACAGATTATTTTCATGTTCCACAGATGGCAACCAGAAACTGAAAAGTAAAAGCCGAAGGATTCACTTGAGAGATTGTGTGACCTTGGAAACACTGGATCAATCCCTCTCTTTTCTGTTCCCATCCTCCCCTTTGTGATATAATGTGCTCTGGCCAAACCAAGAGAAGACCGGGGACAGATTGTTCCACTCCCTCGCCGTCCACACTGTTCCTATCCAGACACACATACATGCAGTGGCGGGTTGTGCATTTTCTACCTGGGCCTAATCTGCTGTCGTTTACAAATACTTGCATGACGGGATGCTGCGTCATTAACAATCATGTAGTCCACATCAAGAAGAACAAATTCACAAGAACCAGTCACATTTAGGTATAACAAAACATGACAAAACAATCCACCAAAACTGCGGCACTAAAACATTGCACACTCAAGCCATCAGAAGGAACGATAATAATGATTACTACGTGTAGTGTATTTGTGAAAGACAATTAAATGATAAAATAGCTATAACTTTGTGATTCTGTTCAGGCCTGCAGTGAAGACCTAGCATGCCCGGACAGCCCAACTGTATATATGTTTCCCATAAGAAGGGGTGAAAGTACTTGACAGGAAACAGAAAGTGTGTCTTAAATAACAGACAACATTAAATGTTTGAAATGCTTTGTGAACTGTAAATTTAATTCTGTGTTCTCATGGGCCATGACAAGAAGGTGCTGATGATTAAACGTTGTATATTGTAAAATCCTTCCTTAAAATGTCTGCATTGAAATGATATTCGGGATGAGCCAGTGAAACTGTACATGGCCCTCTTCTGGTGGAAGTGTGTTGGCATTGTGACGTGTGAGAGAAAACCTCTTACTGATACAAGCATGCAGGAATTTGGTCCCGGACAAGCTCTCGGCCAAAAAGCCCTCGGTCTTTTCTTTGCACTTGAGTAAGTGTGTGTGTGTGCTTTGGGAGCCCGCCCTCATTGCTCAGATTGCTCATTCTGCAGAGGAACAGTACGTACTGACAAAACCATGTCATATGCTCTGATAAAGTGATGGTTATAAGACACAACTTAAAGTGAGCACAGAGTGTAACAGAAAGCAGCACAACCAGGACTCAGTTGACTTCATTAAAAAAAGAGGGGGAGGATCATGCTACCAGTGAGGTCATTACATACCCATGTGCGTAAAGCAGCGGCCACTCGTCATTAGACGGCACACAGTGGTTCTAGTTGTTATAAGTACATTGAATGAACATATAGTAACATATGTGTGTATATATATATATATATATATATATATATATATATATATATATATATATATATATATATATATATATATATATATATATATAAAGTGTCCAAGCTATCAAAGTCACCACACGGACATCACAGCAAAACCCCGTACGTTTTTAGAAATGAAATGAGCAGCAACACAGCAACGTTTTGTTAATTTACAGGAACCTCTATTCCTTTTGTTTTATTCATAACCTATTCCTCACTGTAGTGTGACAATCCCGCATTCAAACAAGCAGCAGGGAATTGTCTAAAAAACATACACTGTAGGTATCAGTATCTTAGGCGCCATATGATGCCCCGTAGCCCAGACGAACGGGAGGACTGATGTCTGATTACTGACGTGCGTAAAAGTGGTCATGACGGTCGGAGAAGGCTTTGCGGCAAGAAATGTCCAACACGAGCCGGCAATGACTGACGCGACTAAACTACCGGCTCGAACAGCCATTCCCACTCTTACTACAGGGGGAGAAAAAGTTGTCGGACTTACCGGCTTGGTGAATAAAACGAGTTGAAATCAGTGTTCAGAGACGAGCATCATTGGCTGTAGTGGACCGAGTTGGCAGGTGTAATTTAAAAGAAGATGGATGAAAACCACAAAGCCGGTAAGCGAGGTTCCCTTCTCTCTCTCTCTCTCTCTCTCTCTCTCTCTCTCTCTCTCTCTCTCTCTCTCTCTCTCTCTGTCTCTCTGTCTCTCTCTCTCTCTCTCTCTCTCTCTCCCCTCCCTCTCCCCTCGGTGTGTGTGTGTGAAAAAAAGACATAAACACTGAGCTGGCAAAGTGAGCTCACAGTGCGTCACCGCTGCAAGACGAAACTCCCGTAAGAGCGTGCGCGCGTGTGTGTGTGTGTGTGAGAGAGAGAGAGAGAGAGAGAGAGAGAGAGAGAGAGAGAGAGAGAGAGAGAGAGAGAGAGAGAGAGAGAGAGAGAGAGAGAGAGAACCCCCTCTGTCGGTCGTTGTCTTTCTCAAGCAGAGACTGTGGCTCACAACCTGGCAGCGGAAGCTCATACGCTTCCTGATAATAATGATGAGCCGGTGACTGGCCCGAAATGGTAACCTAAAGTATTCGAAATATGAAGTGAAAAAAAAGAAAAATCTAAAATTATTACATCTAAAAAAAAACAAAAAAACAGATAACTTATTACTAGGATATATAATTATAATAATACTTCTTCATTAACATGATTTAAATCTTCAAGATTCTTCAAACCCTCTGGGTAAAATATTTGATTCTCTGCACAGTAAAAAAGATTTGACCACTGGGGTTCGTAGTAATTGCAGTGTGCCTTGCCAGAGTAAAAGTACAGGTGTTATAATATTATTAGACTCTGTTCTCTTTAATAGACCCAGGCAGTGAGCCAGCATGAACAACTCTTGATTCAATCATCATTCATGTTATTTAACCCTGCACTTTTCCTATTGTGATATTTCAAAATGGCTCATCACTAAATATATATATATAGTCAATTACATTATATAATTAAAGTAGTTAAATTGAGTGAGTGTGTCTGTCATAATGTGGCAAAAGTTGTGGCTCCTTTAATACAGATCAGATGTGTTAACCCACTGTACATTTTAGAGAATCTTCGGGACTTTCATAGCAGCCCACGGAAAGAAATAAGTGACTGAGGAGGGGATCATGTGACAATTATGACACTGTTGTTTTTTTTTTGATAAGAACTTTTCTAAACACTAAATACTGTAAATTCTGTTCCCAATGAATGAAAGTGATTTCCACAGGCCACGTTCTTCCACTGGGTTGAGCCAGTCAGTGACTCACAATATCAATCAGTCATTCTGGTGACACAAATGCATCTCTGTGCTGACGTCTTTACTGCCTCTTTCAGTCATCACACAGATCTTCACTGTTTAATGCATCATTTGAATACTGTGTGTGCATGCGGCTTGTGTGTGTGTGTGTGTCTTAATGAAGGAGTAACATTTGTGTGTCCTGAATGGCCTCCATTCAGACAGTTCCCCTATATATACTGCGGAGCAATCATATCACAATACACGTCATTGTGCATCTGTGGGCTGAAGTCAAATGAATAGTT
Source organism: Clinocottus analis (assembly GCF_023055335.1). Lineage (NCBI taxonomy): Eukaryota > Metazoa > Chordata > Actinopteri > Perciformes > Cottidae > Clinocottus > Clinocottus analis. The sequence goes on along the minus strand of NW_027175931.1, from coordinate 9,443,706 downwards.
GAGTGACACTGAAGTGTGCTGATAAAAAACGGTGTTATCGTCAGTGCTGCTGACTGAAGGAGATTCAAGCCATAAATCGTTGGATGACAGTAAAAAGTTTTATTATACAGTCACTGAAGGACAAAAGAGACTCACATTATTTAAACTGAAATTCTGTGCACGGTTTTTCCGTGAAAAGGGAAAGCAGGGCCGACCCGGGCTGTTCTCAGCGAGGGAGGGGAACTGCTGACTCGGACTGGGGACATCGTCGGACGGTGGAAAGGACACTTTGAGGAACTCCTAAACCCGGCCAACATGTCAGGATTTCTAGGTGCAGCCGGGGGGCGGAGGAAATCCGGTTCGGGGGCCTCGGGATCGCCTCTCTGCTGTTTGCAGATGATGTGGTCCTGTTTGCTTCCTCGGACCGTGACCTCCAGCATTCGCTGGGGCGTTTTGCAGCCGAGTGTGAAGCGGCAGGGATGAGAGTTAGCGCCTCCAAATCCGAGGCCATGGTTCTATGCCGGAAACCGGTGGATTGCTCCCTTCAGGTGGGGACAACATGCCTGCCCCAAGCGAAGGAGTTCAAGTACCTCGGGGTCTCGTTCACGAGTGAGGGTAAGGTGGAGCGGGAGATCGACAAGCGGCTTGGTGCGGCTGCAGCAGTAAAACAGGCGCTGTACCGGTCCGTCTTGGTGAAGAGGGAGCTGAGTCGGAAGGCGAAGCTCTCCATTTACTAGTCGGTCTACGTTCCAACCCTCACCTATGCTCACAAATTCTGGGTCGTGACCGAAAGAACGAGGTCGCGGATACAAGCGGTCGAAATGAGCTTCCTCCGTAGGGTGGCCGGGCTCAGCCTTAGAGATAGGGTAAGCAGCTTGGACATCAGGAGGGAGCTTGGAGTTGAGCCGCTACTCCTTCGTATCAAGAGGAGTCAGCTGAGGTGGTTCGGGCATCTAATCCGGATGCCTCCTGGACGCCTCCCATTAGAGGTTTTCCAGGCACGTCCAACTGGGAAGATGCCCCGGGGAAGACCCAGGACACGCTGGAGGGATTATATCTCCCGGCTGGCCTGGGAACGTCTCGGGGTCCCCCAGAACGAGCTGGAAAATGTTGCGGGTGAGAGGGAAGCCTGGGTCGGTCTGCTGGGTGTGCTGCCACCGCGACCCGACCCAGGATAAGCGGCGGAAAATGGATGGATGGATGTAGTCTGAAAAACAATTAAAGACAAGTGAGTCTTTAACTGACTGTCCGGGCCTTCTTTTAGATTTCTGACTTTTGCTTTTTGTTTTGTTTATTAAGAATTGTGGGAATGCCTGAATATACAATAAAATGTTGAGACTAACAGTTTAGATAACACGTTGGCAAAAGCAGGGCTGCAACACACAATTATTGAGACTAATGATTAATCCGCCAGGTTTTTTAAAAATGTTTTTACACAATTAAATTGGCTACTCGGAACACTTCAAAAAATTAAAATACTTTATATATATTTACATTTTTGGTTGAACAATAATTTAAGAAAAAGCAGCGAATCTTTGAGAAGCTGGTACAAGTACAAGGGCCACTAAGTATGATTTGGCTGCATTTAGCGATGAGGTTGAAATTCCTCCCGTTTGGCTGAGTGAACAGGATGGTAGATGCAAAAATGTGAAAAAGTGATGTCCTCATCAAAAGCCAGTGTTTGATTTTTGCTTGTTATAGAATTTTTATAGTATTTTTTTTTTTTACAAAAACACAATTATTGTTTTAAGGTGATCAAACACTAAAGAAAACACACTTATCAATAATACTACATTCCAATTCTCAACATGTCAATAGATCTCCTTGAATGCAACACATTGTTACTTTATAAAATAAAAGTTAATTACAAAATGTTTAATTTTTCTGAATGATTGCAGATAAATTTGCTGTTGAAAGACTAATTAATTCAGGGTAAAGTGAACATTTAGGGTACATTAGCATTCAAGTTATGAATCATAAACCCAGATAGTCGCCATTGTTTCAGGTTGGAGAAACCCGAATACGATGAGTTACTCTGCAGATAATCGGCAACACTATAAAATGTGATCGATAACGCCTCTGATGAAAGAAACAGGCACAAACTGGCACCAGGGAACTGATTTAATTACAAAGAGAAACCCACAGTGACAAAACGAGAACAGCTACATACAGGACGTAACCATGACCACTGCAATCAGAGCCGGATACACGCGGTTGTGAGCAGGTCGCTTTCCTTCCCGTCGACGACTGGAAAAACGCAAACACACGTTTCAGAGCCAACATGGCCTCCAGTGGAAACTTGACAGAGGCTTCTTCGTCTTCTTTTGGAAAGATCTACGACAGTTATAATTTAAACGTCACTGACGGCGCATGCCAGGAAGGAGAAGAGGAAGGGGGGGGGGAATTAAAAAAAATCACAAACAAAAACAAAATCGTACACAAATATATAAAAATATGCCACTAGATTCATATCAACAATTGAGTACCGTGGGTGCACTATTTACAGAAAAAGGCAATATATACCAATATTTACAACAATAAAGACTTATTTCACATACGGGCATTTGGTGAGAGTTACAGTGATGGTGGGATGTGTTTGATTGTTATATTCTCTTCATCCTGGTCAAGTGAGCATCTAGATTTACTTCACATCTAAGACGCGGTGCGTTTGTGTGCATGCTTGTATGTCTGTAAAATTAAGAGTCAAAATCATTACACTGTGCACAAAACCAAAAATGCAACTGCTGAAAATATTATTATTCACTTATTCATATTTATGCAACTACCATGTAAATGTAAAAGTATATTCTTAAGGCATTTTTCTTCTTTTCTTTCATTTCTTCCTGGTTTTGAAAGAAAAATCTACCAACTTTCTGAATCCGGTGAATTGAAAAGGTTATTGGCTCCGAGGTTTCAGTTTCAGCCCAGGACTATAAGTGATTTAGGTTTACCCAGAACTTGAACACACACTTAAGAGTCAGTGAAGTGAGGCCCCTCCATTAATGGTCTGTGACCCCTCAGCAGAGATAGCACACCAATGTTCCTCCACATCCTTTCTCACAGAAAAATAATCGACTCCACGAGGAGCTATCCATCGCTCTACAGCCAGCATAGATATACAGCATTTTCATGACTCAGCAGCTCCTGGCACTGCGAACACACAAATATTCATTTTGTTATGAATCATACAGAACATAAAAAAACACTATCTGCTACCTTAAGCTTCGAGGATGTGAAAAGAATATTTGAACATTTTGGGGAATAATCTTGTTAACCTTTTGGCTAAAATTAGATGAGAAGATGGATATCACTGGTTGGTGTCAATCTTCTCGACATGAAACTGAATAAGCACATTTCCCAAAATGATTAACTTGTCGAACTTTCTTCTGCTGTATTCTATACATGCTACCACAAGCTAACTGTAATTTAGCTTACATTTTGGGCAGAAAATCACCAACAATGTCTTTCTTGTACCTTTTAACTGAACAACATCGCATTTGTAGAGGTTACACACATGCACACACACCCTTACACTTACAAAGTCAAAGAGCTCACTCGCTTGTTAGCCGCTATTACAACAACCAACCAATCTTCTTAGCGCCCCCAAAGCTTGACGCTAACATGCGGGTGTGTGCAAGGACATGTCAGTCACCTTTCACCCCCCTCAGACATCCGCTGTTGTGCGAGTGAGAGCTGACTGTGTGTGTGTGTGTGTGTGTGTGTGTGTGTGTTAAATGGCTTAACTTTTAGCCTTCTGAAGGCACATGCAGGTGTTTAGCATTTGTCCTCCTGACCTACTTTGTATTCTGGGTAATCTCTTTTTCTCACAAACACACCACATGCATCTTGTTCTCCGACAATCAATACTGACATCAGCGTTTGTGCTTTCGGGGTGTGGCGATACACATTGTGACAGAAATGCCACAATGCACACCGTGGAGCTGTCAAATACTTGGAATTTTAAACGGCTCTTTGCACTTAGCCCCTGAACAAATGACTGTCTGTTCAAGGTAAAGGTGCATTTTGGGATCAGTCTGCAGTCTGAGTCTTTTAACCACAAAACAGCCAATAGATGAAAAGATGTTTTGTCATGCCAAAAAAAACCCTGACCTTTCTGAATCTGTTTCTCTGCATTTGGGGAGTCGCACAAGTTAAAAACAAGAACCGCGTATTGTGTTTTGTTGGGTTGCCCGTCTGAAACTAAACTATGCCCCGTTATCTATTCCTCTCATCAAGTCAGGGCCTCATTGTTCTTCAACTCATAAACAAAAAGTGAAAACTACATCTATAAATTAAGTGCTGAAAAAGAAGGCGCTAAAATCAAAATAAATACTGTACATATCTGTCGTTATCTGCTACCACAGCCTAGTGTCATTAAAGTCAGCAACCTTCAGCTCCTGATTTCTGCTAAACAAACTTTTTTTCAACAAAACTGTCATGTCAAAACTGTAACGCATACAAGGCTTTGGCATATTCATGTTGAGGAGGAACGTCTCCAATGCACTCTTTTTTTTCTACTCCACTCCAGTAGCAGGCATCATCTATGTTCATGGCATCTTATACTGGTAAAGAAAAATAAGAAAATATGATACAAAGTGATTATCTGTGGAAAACACATATTTATGTTTTTTTCACAACTGGCTTCCTATTCAGTGAGTGAAGGCTGTGCTTTAATGTGCATGACTGTGCGCATGTGTCTTGCTTGATACCCTTACCACATATTGCACTTAAAATATCCCTCTCTCTCTCTCTCCCTCTCTACAGGAGAAAAGATGATTTTAGACAATGATCGTGGAGATATTGTTACAACCCTTCTCCGTCTTAAAAGCTCACAGACATCAACTGAACCTCTCTTCCAAGCTTGAGCTCCAACTGCAGAAATGAACGCAAATTCTGAATCTCCATCGAACTACAGTCTCTGATGGTATATTTTACTGAGCTACCATTCATATATATTTACATGACATTTACCTCTGATCATCAGGCGCCATTTTGTCTGCAGTTCAGGCTAAGATGAAGTGATGATGGATTAAAAGGTTGATGTCCAAGTTCAAAAAGAAAACAGAGAAGATTTCAAAGGACGAGTACATGCTTCACTTTGATGTCCAGTTTCAATCTCCTGTGCAATGACGTTCTGTCCTCTTCCTTCTTTCTCGCAGTCCAACCCCCACATCCATGTGGAAACGTTTTATTTTCCTCTCCACTGTCCTTTTCTGTCTCCTTCAGTGAAGACTTGACTTTAAAAAGACACTTTTCTAGACAATATTTGCAGATGCCAAAAAACGGAACACACATGCACAGATACCACTAAGAGAGCAACAATGCACACCATCGGAAACATAGACACGATAGAACTGGCTTTGAAGTGATCATATTCATAAAGTCCAGGAGGGAGTTTGCAGCTCAATTACGCACAGAGAGACTGGTGGACCGAGCATACGACCAAAACAACACCAAAAAGTGAGGAGTCCGATGGGGAAAAAGGACAGGAGCTTGTGCGCCATTTTCATCTAGAGGGCGTCTGGGGGTGGGTTGTTAAAATCAGGGTCGATTGTCTCAGACCTTCCAAAGCAAAAGATGGTTAGTGCTGTCATCCCGTCCGACTGTTTCACTGCTATTGGTGAGTCTGAAGTCCTCATAGCCGTCGCCGCCGGAAATAACGAGATGGTTGGTTTTTGAAGGGATGTGGGCGGAGGCTCGGCGCCGTGCAGAGTCACGCCGTTGGAGGTTCCCGTCAACTGTGCTGCCGCTCTGAGAGTGGTTGCCTAAAAACAGAGAGGATGGATTAAAGGTCAAGGGAAGGCATAAGTGATAATAACACTTTGGTTCAGCTGTTCCATTTTTAGGCTACAAAAGAAGTAGGAACAAATGCAGATTTTGGATTTTTTTTTGATTTCTTTAAAGCAATAACTACCTGTGGAGTCGGTTGGTGTCGGAGGGAAGTTCATGTCAAACCCTTCCGGCAGTTCAATTGATGTCAGGAACCGAACGTGTCCCGTGTGTCCGTGAGCCGAGCCCATCGGCACCTGGGGAACTTTCAGTGTCCCGGCGCCTGTTCCTGAGCTCACTGCCGGGATCCCCAGCGTAAGGACCACCCCTGCAGAAGAATCCCATCGTAAAACATACTTTCTTTTTTTGCAAAACACTGGAATTCCCGCCTTGCGGTTGTAATTCTCTGGCAACCGGTCATGGTTATTTCATGTGTATTTGTGAATGTTTTTACCTGCACTGGTGCCGATCCACAGCAGATCCTTACAGGCCAGCAATGCCGTGATTCTCAGACAGGCGGCTTTGTGCTGTCTGATAATTGCGTCCGCACCTGAGTGGAGAGAAAGAAAAGAGACAATGGGATGTAGGTATGGGGAGGAAAAGTGGCGAGGATGAAGGGAGGAGAAAGTGGGAGACAGTTGAGAGAGAGAATACAGGAAGTGAGGATTCAAGTGTTGGGAGGCTCGAGAGCAGGTAAAATATTTTTAATTGGGAATTAAAGAACAAGAAAATTAAGAAAACAGCTTCTGCATATGAACTGCTGTCCACTCTACGTGTGCTCGTGTTCCCAATGTGTTTTACCTGCAAGCATCTTATGCACAGCAGGCGCCACGTCCACCTCTGTCAGGCTCTCCAAGGTCTGAGCGTGGTAAAGTTTTACCTGTGCACTTCCCTGCAACGCCAACCACACACCCTGACCGTACGCCACCATGCAAGTCACGCACCGACTGCTGTCTGTGCCAACCTGGAACCAGTGCTGTGAGCGAGAGAAGACACACACACTGATTGCTCTGTCTGCATTGTGGCTTATACACACACATTTGTCCATCCTTCTACCTACCTCTTGTACCAATGTAGTTGTGTTGATAATAAGCACTCTGTTCTGTGAGCCACACCAGAGCTTTCCTCCCACAGGAACCATTTTGGTGACGGGGCTACTGGGCGTGCCCAAAACTAACGTCTGAGAAGACTGAGGGTCCCAGAAACTACCTGCAGATTGAGATTAAGGGGGGATTGTACAGAAAGAATGTAAAGGATACAGAAACAGGAATCATTTCTATACTTAAGTGGTTTAAGCAAGCTGGATTAATGATAATGTCGGCACATCTAATGGGTGCTGTACAGTAGCAGTAATTTACACAAAATGTTTTTAAAAAAAAGCGCTTAAGCTTCCACAGAAACAAAATTGCTCCAATGCCCATTTTACCTGCTTCTCTCTGATAGACGATCACCTCTCCACTGGCCAACGCCACGAACACTTTGTTGTCCAAATACCTGAAGGAGGAAAAATAAAAGGATGGAAGTCAAGTAAAGCATTTAATCAATGAGATAACAACACCAATAATGTATATAATTCTGCATATAATGAAAATATGCAGGTAGAATGAACATGAAGGCAGAGGCCAACAGGACACAAACATGGTGAAAACACATTTGATTACGGCTGCATCAACATTTTTCTGCGGCTCAACATTTTTTATTGTCAAAATGCAGAATAAATGCCAGTATTACTTCTATTTTTTACAGGCAAGGAAGTGGAAAAGAAGAGAACTCACAATATACAGAGGATGGAGGCTGAGTGCTGCATCTTCATGCTGTTCTTACGATTACGAATGTTGTCTGAAGACTGGTACACATGGATGCTAACAGGAACAGAAGCATTATGGGAGGTTAGGTTATGAAATCAGAACACTAATAACCACTTAATATAATAACCTTTTCTATATGCAAAAAGTAAACTCAAGTTAATTCACGCGTAGGTTTGGTGTTGGTTTTGTGTACGTGTGTGTGTGTGTGTGTGTGTGTGTGTGTGTGTGTGTGAGTGAGTATCACACACCATCCATCCTCTGTGCCCAGCCACACTGAGCTCTGGTATGCCTCCGGGTCGATGCTGAGCAGGTCCTCCAGGCTTGCCCTGGTGAATGAGCCCCGAGAGGAGCGACGCATGGCGCGGCCGTCCATGGCGCTCTCTGTGTGGCCATGGCCACTTTCGCCAACCCCCAACATCCCGGGAGCGCCGTAGGTGCTCGCCACCGGGAACTCCTGCTCCTCCTCACTGCTGGTGGTCTCTGTAGCCATGTCCTTGGAGCCTGGGCCTTCATCATCTGAGGAGGACATTAGAGTGTGAGTATTTGAGTGTAAACAATAAGTGTGTGTGTGTGTGTGTGTGTGTGTGTGACACTGGAGTGTTTTTTTACTCACTCCCATAGCTGGATGATATGGTGGAGTGACTGGCCTGACTCTGTAGAGTGGAGGAAGGGCTGGGTGAATCCTCATCATCCGTGTCATCACTGTCAAAAGGAACAAGCTCCGCCCCGGGTCCTGCAAACAATCAATTCATCTTTAAAATAGGTATTCAATAGAAAACTGCAGTATATACAAGTTTAATACAAGTCAATGCCATTCAGAAAGGCCAATGATAGGAACGGATGGGCTCATACTATTGCAGCTAACAGTTTACCACCCAGTCTCTTTTAAAGTAGGAGCTGATGCTACTTGTCATGTTGCAAAGCCCTTATGGACTAACCTGTGGGTTGCTCCGTCAGCGCCACAGATGAATGGCAAATTGATATATGGAGCTGCTGCTGAGTGTGACCAGGTGCTGCAGGTGCAGTGGCCAGGGTGGGCTCTGATCCACGCTCCCTACGAGGTTAAGAGTCATTGGTTAATGGCACAGAATATATATATAATATTCTATATTAAGTCAGGGATAGAATCATTGAACCAGTCAGGTTCAGCTTCAGTATTTTTGTTATGCAATTGTGTGTGTGTGTGTTTGTTTGTATGCGTGTGTAATACTGACCTTCCCTTGAGTCCAGGTACGGCTGCAATACATATGATTCTCGCTGAGCAGACAGCGATGCAGGCCTCAACTGTGGGCTCATCTTTGATGTTCAACAGACACACCTGGAGAGAAGACATCATCATCCCATCAGTCAAGCTGTAACTGCACAAGTTGAATTTTGTTTTTTTCTCTCCCAGAAAGCACATGGAGAATATAATAATATGTTCTCACCTGTCCCACATATCCATCACTGTTACACACCCACACCTCACAGCCACTGTCAGGGCAGCTGTGGCTGGGAGAGGCACACGAAAACTGGAGACATACAACAATGCATGAGAGTTGATTACTTCTGGACATCTGTAAAGATAGCTTGTGTGTGTGTGTAGGTATGAAGTAATTTAACGAGACAAATCATACACACGCACACGCACACACACGCGCACACCTCACCTGCATTCCACTGCGCGTCTTCATAATAGGAATAGCCTTCAGAAACTCTGGGTCCCACTGGTCCTTGTTCATTGCTAAACACAACAGCACATTGACAGTTGACCAAATGAAGTAGCTCGAGGCACAATGACTCCTCATCAGAATCCTTAACAAGAAAATATTCATCTCAGTATTAAATTCTAAAAGCCATTTTTGACTAATAAAGCTTGGGAAAAATGCAACAAAAATAATTCACGGTGCTTAATGCAGCCGACCCGTGAGTTTTCACTTCACCTGAGGAGAGTCTAAGGACAGAGGGTGTCAGGCTGTACAGATTGTAAAGGCTCTTAAAGCAAAATTGTGATAACTTGGGCTGTATGAAAATAAATTAACTTGACATAAAGCCATTGCATCCACATGCTGCTGCCATCTCCTTTGTCTACTGTACCCGACAAGCAAATAATGTTTCGCTTTTTCACTCGCCTAACTTCTTCTTGGCTTCTTCAAAGGTCTGTTCAAAGTTGGACCGCGTGTCAGGCGAAGTGAACTCGAAGACGAAGCTGCTCTCGGCGGAGGCTGTGGTGAACTCCAGCTTTGTGGGCAGGAAAGTCATACTGAAGGCCAGAGACTGCTTCTCCGACAGCTCCCTGTGCACCGACGCCAACAGGTCCTTTATTACCTCGTCGAGGGACTGAGAGCGATGGAAACAACCAGAAAAAAAGACCAAGACCATTAGATGTTGTACCATGTCATAGAACAGAAGACGATAAGACGGATTAAGTCAAATAAAGTAATTCTCATTGTGTACAAAGACAAAAGATGTGAAGATACAGGAAAAGATGTGGCAGCTGTTTGCATGGTATGTGTGTGTGTGTAGTCCACAGTACCTGATGTGGGAAGCTGAGGGTCTCAGACAGTTTGCTGATCTGACCCAGAGTGCTGAGATCCTCGTCTAATCGACTAATCATCTTCTGGATGCTCTCCTTGTTTGTTGCCTGAGTGGAGCCTAAAGCGACAGATTTATTTAAAATAAAACAGCATCACAATGAAATAACTAAACACCCTGAAGAAAAGAACAGTGGTGTGTAATTTAGATATTGTTGAAAGATTATATTAATGACAAAATAATCTTAATTATTTAGATAGAATAGGAAATCTAATCTTGTCACCAGAGGTATTAGAAGTTACACAGGGTCATGAGAGTCTTAGGAAGAAAACATTGAACTGACAGGACGTGTTTCATGCCATCAGCAGTGAGCCATCTGTAGATGGAGCCTTACTTTTCACCACCTCCACGTCCTCCAGAGGAAGCTTCCACAGGAACTTGTATTTACTGGAGGTATCAATCATACTTGCAGCAGAGTATCTAAGAGAGAGAGAGAGAGGGAGAGAGAGAGAGAGAGAGAGAGAGAGAGAGAAAGTTAGGTTTTTGTCAAACATTGTAGAAAAGGTGGCCTATTGCACAACACCAGGAGGTAATGTGGTTTGGAAATTGTATTATGATGGTGTGTGTTTAATGTGTGTGTCACGTACAGGCTCATGGAGCTGCGTCTTAACGAGCCAGACTTCCTCTTGAGAGTGGTGCAGATGATCAGGTCACTGAAGAGGAAGAGAGAACGGTCTTTCTTTCCACCAACTGTCTTCTACAGAGATAGAAAAGAGAGAAGAAATGCTCAGAAAATCTTATATTGGGCTCTATTCATGATACAGTCTTTTTTAATCATTTCCATTACTTTGACTTATTTTCCTTAACCACCAACAGGAACCGAGAATATAATATATATATTTACCGCTTCCATGACCATTTCCTGCCTCAAGAACTTCCTCTGGGGGTTCAGAATCTAACACACACAAACAGATGATCATTTAATATACCATACAAATGAGTGTTCTCACCCTTTTAGGATGGAATTAAAAAGCTGAACAAAAGCATTTGGAAAATGTATAGTAAATTGTAATGGGAATTTTTCTTTTTTCTTTTACAACTTTTGTTTATTCTATGAAGTAAATTTAATCAAGGAGGACAATCTGCTCAATAATCATCAATAAAAATAGTTTTTGAGTTTTATCGTTAGTATGATATATATATATATCTCACATGTTCAACTCCCTCTATGTGTGCCTCAATCTCCTGGATGACCCTGGCCTCCCTCTCCGCCTCCTCAGCGGAGCGCCGGCCCTTATTGATCCTCTCAGCCAATCGCTTGATGTCTCTCTGGGCGTCCAGTAAGTACGGGTGGTCCGGGTGATCCTCTGGGGTGTGCTTGAGCAGGTCCTTGAACAAAACAAAACACAAATTAATTAATCTCCCTTTACATGAGCTACTTGTCACTAAACACAGGATGAGGCTACTTGACAGCATCCAGAAAGTAGGCAGTTATATTTTGAGTTAATTCACCTTCACGAGCAGCTCATATCGAGGAATCCTCTGGACTGGTTTGATCATCAGATCACCCAGAGCCTGTTTCTCCTTGTTCTCACGCATGTTGTGCTGTCAGGGTGAAGATAGGAGAAGGATTGAGACAGAGCATGGAATATAAGAGAATGTAAAAAAACTCTAATAACAATGTGTTGCAATTCCAGTCTCGGCCACAGGATGGCGAAGTGGTTCCACTCTAAAAACCTATCTGGCTGGAGCTCTCTGTGGTGGACAACTAAGAACAAACGAGGACATGGCAGGCTTTTTTGGTGCCTGATTACAATTTCTGCATCGGTGCCTCTGTGTGTGGTGCCAATCTGTGCTGTTATCCCTATACATTTATCTCTGGTGGCAAACCACAGCACATCAAAGTGCACAACAGTGCTCTACCATATTTAACTGGACATATTGCAAAGATATTCCAGGGTTCGTAAGTCAAATCATCTGATCGATTTGTTTTAAAGAGATGATTTGACACAGTAATGAGTCCTTACTTATGTAGTTTCACACCCAGAAAGAAAAAAAAGATAGGTTTAGTGAAAGAGAAACTCAATTTCAGTAGTTTTCTGGCATTGTAAAAAACAATTCTCCGGATATTCCGGGCAGAAGAACAAGAAAATCAGTGAGGACAATAAAGCACATTTTAGGCTCTAAAAAATAGTTAAAGGGCTATTCCATCAGACAAGGAAAATGTCTAGACGAGCTTCCAGTTTTTTTTTCAAAGCGGGACATCCTGTGATTCAGTCCAACACTCACCTCCAGAAACTTGTGAAACGCTGGCTTGGCCTCCTTGGCAATCCTCACAGCATCTTTGGCATTGAGAAAGTTGTCGATGTACGCTGAATACATATTAGCTAGAGTCTCTTTGGAGAACTGGAGAAAAGCAGAAGAGCACATTTAAGTTACTTTGTGTGGACTTTTATGTGATGACGGTTTGTTTAACATTAATGCGACAACATACATGTTTGTTAGATTGGTGCAGCCCATCGTTTAAAGCACAACCCCGCTAGTAAAAGAAAGTTAATCACTATATGAAAATAACTTTCTTCTGTACACAACGAGGCTGTGAAGGCGGATGACGTTTGTTGACTCATATAGCCACTTGTTACAAACTGCCTTAAAGGCATGTAAGAACTTCATAATCCAAGAGAGACATTTGCTGACATACTTTATATTGTTGAACATAACACAACATCTCTGAGGCTTTTGTTTACCACAGATCTCATTTCAGACATCAAACCAAAATGTCACAACGATATTTTCTACCAACACCACCCCCCATTATTCCAGAACGAATATTTAGCAAAATTAAATATGTATTTATATTGTTGGATGTTGGGAAAACAATCAACGACAAATTAGAAAACTGTCGCAGCATTGCCATTTTGGTTTACTGCGTTATATTTATGCAAATAAATCATAATAACAACCAAAGAGAGCTATGATGGAGAGGTTCTTGGTGTTTTCAATTTGTTTTGTTTGGTGTAGGAAAAGAATAGAATAATAGTTATTTTACTCCATCAAACATACAAATAAACACACACAGATGATTCACTCTGACATGCTTTCCTTCCACAAATAGAGAGCAGAGCAAGAGAGACCGAAAGCTAAAAAGAATAATAATAAAAAAGGAGTAAAGACAATAGCAGACATAAGCCACAATGTGTGTTTTCGTCAGACTCATGAAATAATCTGACCCAGAAGCTGTGTAAACTCTGTCCTTTGTCATCACGCTTATGCAAGCTAAGTACCATGGTAGCATTAGCTTAAGCTAAACGTGTCTATGATTAAAGACCTCTGGAGCTCCGTTTGCTGTTTGGACCATCAGGTACCGGACCGTTCATCACCATTGTGACATGAACCATCTGCATTTTATTAAAATTAGTTACTGTCTGTTTGTTTTACTCGGTTGGCACAGTGTGTCTGCTCGGTGTTGGCTTGATTGACAACGGACCGTGGCTGTGAAGAGTGTGTTCTGTCTCCCCTCTCAATACATTGTCACACCCGCCTAAACAGTGAAAGTTGAGGTGGCTGACGACCAAAACGGCTACGCTCTGTTGAAACAGCGTTCCCACTGGATTGGGGATAGTGCATTGCCTATGCATACAGGGCGATCGGCCATGCTCTGCCTTCCGGAGAAGTGTCTCCATGTCTTGGGGCGACCCTGAGAGGTATGCCTCATGGACATCACTGAGCACATTCTCCAGATACGACAGGGTGAACGCTGCCACCCTCCATCCACTGGGTGTGGTACTTCTCAAGTTCTTCTGATCAGCTGTATGAACTGGGTACTTGCGACTATGTTGATATAAGTCATCCAGTGTTAAGCACTGCCTCTGGCAGTCAGTAAGTTATGGATGTAACTACGGTTCCATGATTCCTGGTCAGTTGGTGGAATCTCGTGAGAAGTTTTAAGAGCACTGATCTCAGAGATGACAGAAGTAATCCAGTGTTAAGTACAGCCACTGGTGGTCATCCAGGATTTATAAAACTGTAGTTACATCCGTAACTTTTGGATTAGTCACAGGAGAAAAGGGAGCGAGAGAGAGGCTAAAAGCTGGAGAACAAGAATAAACTCCATTCTACTTTATATAGAAGGCAAAAACATATGTATTCTTTTTCAGCTGCTCCATTAAATATGTCATCAACTGACAAGTCTTGGCTCTCTAACTGTTTATCATTACAGGGCACAGAGAGAGCAGTAACAGGACATCATTGGTGTATCTGTGACTATAAACAAAAATAAGACCCAATTCACTGCTGTGAAAAAACCCTGTTGAAGTAACTCCTCTTAAGCAAATTAAGCTGACATTTCCCACAAACCATCTGCTGTATCCTCTCACTCCTTAAGAGCAGACACCCGAACAAAAACAACTGCCCCGTGTGAGGCTCGAACTCACGACCTTCAGATTATGAGACTGACGCGCTGCCTACTGCGCCAACGAGGCCTGGCTCTCAGTCAGGCTGCAGAAACCTCAAAGCCGACAGCAGCGGGGACAGAGGAGGGTGGAGCATGAGGATCGGTATGAGCCGTGCAGCTCAACCACAGCTGAGCAATATACCTTAGTTTTCTTTCTCCATTATGTTCTTCTGTTGCCGTAGCTTTCAACAAATTCACAATGCACATATCATTTTATGAATGTATCTCCGGATGTATAGAGTGTTGTTTAAATTAAATAATGTCACATTTCAGTTTTTAGGTGCAGCAACTTTTCCTCAATCTACTTCTGCAACTGCTTGTCTTTCACATAGCGGTTTCCTGCATTTCACCCATTTCATTGTGTGACTGTGTGTCTCCAGTGAGTTTGTGAAACTGTTTCATTCACGCTGTGAAGTGTTGAGAGGGATAACAATAGCATTAACATAGCAAGAGCATGAGGTTTTTTTTTCCCCCACCCAATAAAGAACAAAAGCTGTGGCCACACTGCATTCTGGTCTCTTGGTCTGTCTATGAAGAAACAGGAACATATGCTTCTTCTGACTTCATTAAAACACTTTGAGCTGAAACTAAAAGTGATTTATTTTGTATTATGATTTATTATATTATCATTATATCTCTTCAAATCAGACTTAGTTTGAGTCTACTACAGATGTTATACAGCACTGGGTTTTTTTTTTAAAGTCTAGGTTCAGAGCCACCCTCGGGTCATGGGAAACTTTAAATGGGTCGACAAGAGGTCACCGGGAAAAAAAAAATATTGAACCAGTGTTGCCAACTGTCTCCTTATAAAAGCAGCTTCCCTTCAGTCCACTCTGCTGTCAATAATGCTTTTAAAGACTGTGTATTCATTTCAACACTAGTATAGTCGAATACATGTTATATTGTAGTAAAAGGAGCAGCAGGCAGCTGTTTTAAGACAGGGGAGCAGTTTTGTGATGTGATGCATGTCGGTAGTGCCCAGGAGGCTAACTAGAAGCTCTTTCAGGGACTTGAACCGGCGACTCGTTGGTTCCCAACTCAAAACCTCCATATTGAGCAACTGCCGTCTGAAAGCATGTGCAAGAACAGTCTTACAGCGCTGAACAACAATCTGCTATCAAACCCAGTTGAAAATTCTGTCCTGAGCTTATCTTGCAGGGATAATAAAAACAAATACACAGTGAAGCAATAAAACTGTCCCAGAGAACCAAAGTGCACTGCATCTTTTGAACAGAAAGAGATGTAATTTTAGGTGGGCTGGTCATTAGTTGCTGTTGATTCGAGATTAAGGATGTATAATTCATAGTGTTGCAATTTGCATTATATCTCAACGTTTAGTCTTCCACACATCACCATCCTCTTTTGGATTCGAGAACTAATGAGATGATTGCTACTCTCAGAGGTTAATGGTCTCACACACTCACCTTACATATCACATACACAAGCTCACAATGCTAACAAATGCTGCATACATTCAGCACAAAGAAGAGAGCACAAAGAAAATGTGTTTGTAAAGTTCAAACACATTCGTAGACTCACATGAGTTGTATTTCTTATCATTAAAAATAGCGGAAGAGGCCACTTATTGTCATCTCTACTTACTGATTGGATGAGGAAGTGCCCGACAGTCTGCCTGTCGTGCCATTGGCCAACGCAGCCGACGACTTGCTCCAGGAAGTGCTCGTGGTGTTCCAGGATCTCGGGAATCTGAAAAAACATCTCGTCCACCAGCAGAGGGTCCACTATGGAGCCGCTGTCCGGCTGCTTGAGAGGACGCAAATAGCCCTGAAGGGACAAAGACAGACCATTTAAAATCATTTGAACATTATATGCACATGGTTAGCTGTTGAGGGCAATTTGTTTCTAGCATTGAGACCTTTGAGAACTAAATCTTGTTAAAGCTCCATATATATGAGCTGAAATTAGTTTTCTTAAGAGTTACTACTGGATTTGATTTAGATGTGACAGACAGTTTGATCAAATTTGAAAAGCAGAGTTCTTTTCACTGAGCTCTTTTGTTCTCCGAACAATTCGATTACATTTTTCTTTTTTCTTTTAGTCTCAATCTTACTCCATACCAACAAAAAAGCCTTTAGCAGCCTCCTAACAAACCTGCCTCTGACACAATCTGCCTCATAGACGACACTCTGACGCAAATGCCTTGAACCCACATTCATTTCCATACCAATCTAAATTCTCTTTTTCCAGGTTTTTCTCTCTGGGACACCCAGCATAAGTGCTGAATTAGCTTTACTCTCAATTAACTTGTTTTTTTTCCAGGAATTTACGGGTAAGTAATGGACAAACCAAATTTCCATGAAAACACAAGGTAGATAGAACAATAAAGGTTACTTGTGTAACCCCGGTTGTCTGAGTAGCATGAGTGAGTATCTCAAATTGGGAACACCTACAGGGAAGCTGAAACATCAAACCTAATCGAGACTCAACTGGCAGCAGTGCCAATCTCCTGAATTGAGATCCCTCTAAAAAAAAATTTTAAAAAAAAGGCCCATGAGGCAAAGAGGCCCCTGATAAAATGAGACCCTCTGGTGGCTGCAGCACCATAACAGGAGGAGCCTGTTATGTCTGGAAACACACTGTTGAGAACGGTAGAGTCAACCAAAAAAAGCTGCAGGCTGTAAAACCAAAACAACAAGCTAAAAAGATGCACAAAGGCTCCATTGGCTGTGGGGGACCGCAGAGTTTGTAATAGTAATTTAAAATGAATGTGTGCGTGACAGCATGTGCGACATCTTTCACATACAGGGAGGCATTTGATTCATTGCAATTATTATAAAAAACATTGTTAAGTACAGCTCAGATTTCATATTTATGCCATACCAGGTATCAGGTCCTATGTCGGCTGATTAAGCTGTGATACAAAAAGCGAATATTACTATTAACAGAAACCTTCCCAATTCCCCCAAAAAAGAAACTGCAAAGAGTCAGATTTCCACTTTGGACCACGCTGCCGTCGAGCCGTCTCAGCTGAACCACATCTGAGATCCCACCGATTCAGTCACCGTGGTAACACTTACTTTCCCTGTGTCGCCATGGGAACACAGCCCAGGATTATTCACTTTGTGGCCACACACAGAAACGCCAATGTGTGTGCGTGTGGGATGCGAGTGCACAATCGCGCACACATTTCAAACATGTGTGTGACAACACACACGCCGTCTGCCCGCGAATGGTGACAGGTTATGAAACAAGTCGGGTAGGTGTGGAGTGTGTGTATGACACACACACACACACACACGCACGCACACACACACACAGAGGATGCAGCTAAGATTTGGGCTAAAGGTCAGTTAGCTGTTGGAAGAAACAGGTGTCAGATATAGGTGACAGAGAGAGGGTTTCTGTGTGTGTGTGTGTGTGTGTGTGTGTGTGTGTGTGTGTGTGTGTGCGCCAATATTGCTGATGACAGTGCGATGTGATGGGGTTAGCAGATTAGCCTGACAGGATGAATGGCAATAAGTGGATTACATAACACCATTGTTACCTACATTTGTTGTTCACGTCCTCAGCAATCTGTGAACTCACAATGCTGTGTTTCTCTCTGCGTACACGTGTGATGGTAAAAGCGCTCGATAAGACTGTGTTTGTTCATCAGTGAACACTGCACCCTTTTTTAGACCAGAGTTGTACGAATATCTGAGGTGAACTGTGTGTATATGCTAGCTGGTGTGAGAATGTGTAGTTGTGTGTTACCTGAATGAGACTGCGGAGCGACTCCACATATGACTGCTCTGTGTCCAAGAGGGTCATCATCACATGTTTCCTCATGTCCTGTGAAAACAGAAGATTGTCAATCATCAGAGCATGGCAATGCGTCTTCTTTACTTATTTATATTACCATTAAGATCCTTCGACTAAAGAATACACAAAGTGGAAAATGTACATTTGTTTTGCAGACACAGATATGAAGACTATTATGAGGGAGCAGATACAGACTAGACTAAAAAGATGTCACGATTGTGTCACACACACGCGCGCACACACAAGCACGCACGCACACGCGCACACACACACACACACACACACACACACACACACACACACACACACACACACACACACACACAATTAGGGGTCCGGGAAGCCAGGAAGTCCACAGAGGCAAAGCTTGACTCAGCTTTTAATACTAACAATGACTCAAGATTCATGGTTGCAAGTGAATGAGCTGCTCCGGCACATAGTGAACAAAAAGGTAGAGAGGGAAAGTGAAAAAGACAAATGGAGACAAATGAAGGGAAGAAGAGCAAACAGAGAAAAACTGTACATTTAAATCACTTTATAATCAAACATTATCAGATGAATTCAGATTAGCAGCTTAGGGGGGAAGGGTCTCAGGGGAGAATCCCAAAATATTCTGGTACAGAACTAAACATGACTTATAAATATCAGATGGAGCCACAGGCAAAACCCTATGGTGACGACCACAGTGTCTTACACACACACTCACCCACACACACTTATAGAGGCCACAATTACACACTGAGGAGTATTTTTCCTATTCCCCTGCCCCTCTCTGCCAGCGCCACTGTGTGCTATAAATAACCAACAATAACTTCCCAGAAAGGCCATGTTTAGTGTTTGGCATCTGAAGTGATCCCACGGGCGCTGTGGGGTACCATCGGAGGGTGAAAGACGGCGTGTGGATGGAGTGCACTCAGTGTTTTTTTTTTTATTAGGTTTAACATTCACATGCCACCATTTGTTTTGTCAAATATTTTTCTCAAAGTCAATAGTGTTTGCTGCTTTAGAGATTCACTCCAAGTCTACTCTGAGATATGAACACAAACAGAATAGAGTAGAAAGTATAAATACAGGGCTTAACATAGCTAGAAACAGACAGACACAATGCCATAGTCATCTTCCATCTATACACCAAAATTACCCCTCACAGGACCACTCATCTATTCTGAATACATCTTGGCTCGGTCCCCTGACTCAGCTGCAGCTCTGCCGAACTATCCTCAAGCACAGTTTCGCGAGTCTTGTCCAACAAGACTTTTATTGAAAGGAAAGCAGTTGATTTTTCTTGGTAAATGTCACACCTGCAAGTCTCAATAGACTGATTAAACATCCAGGTTGGATTCTTTAATATTTCACCAAAATTGAAGATGTGAACAGCGAGGAAGCAGAAGAAAACTTCTATTTTCTACATTTGGTTTTGTTGCTGATGACGTTCTAAACATTAGTTGATACAAGATGAATTAGATACAGTATCATGTTATTATTAATTAACTATTAATATGAAATAGTGACAAATATTAATACTGGAACCAGCTAATGTTTTGTTTGATATTTATTAAGTGATTTCCCATATTTTTTTTAACATATCATGTGTCAATTTATTTTATAAATCAGTGATCTAACTAACATTTTTTGCATTATGTCTTATAATCAATAAACTACCAATGTCCATCAACATAGGATCATTTTGCTTATCATTATGAGTTATGCGTGCCAGACAGCACCTTGAACTGTAAAGCCATCGGAGAAATACTACAAACTGCAGTATTTATGTTGCGTACAGTATAGTAGTAGTGTAGTAAAATCAGGATTTCCCTGGTCGCTACAACAAACACACCGACACACACGCACTGGCCTCCACACAAGAACACAGCTGTCTCCTTCTGCATGAATGTCACGGAGAAATTACATTTAATTTAAGGTAATCAAATTGACGAATGCAGAGGCACACTCTTTTTCACACGACTGCTGGGTCATTACTTCAAATGTCAACCTGACAAAAACAAGCAAACTAAATCAGAATGGACTGCTTTTACGACAATGCGCTCTCACACACACACACAGAGACACACACGCACACACACACACACACACACACACCACAAGAGTGATTTGGGCCCTTACGGAGCTGTTCAGTTAGTAATGATGGGAAGCAGAAGACGGGGGAGAACACATGTACGTATGTGTGTGTGTGTGTGTGTGTAAAAATTAGGTCAAACAACAAGGGAACTGTGCCCGACGACAGTAATGTTCCTCTGCTCTGTGCTAGCCGTCTTCATTACATTACAAACACATCATCAGAACATGGTGAAATAGTTGTAGGGATGAGAGTTTCATTCTGCTGGCAGGGTTACCAGAGCAAGCGGAGGGGCTGGTTAATGAGTCAAGCCTCCGACCAGTTCAGAAGGATCCAGTTGGATAAAACAACAGTCACACAATGTAACTGTGGCGCTGTGATGTCACAAGATGAGTCACTGTGTGTCATCTTGTCGTTCTCCGACATCGCTCATGAGCGTAGGGAGGAAAGGTTTCACCTTCACAAGCCAACTAATCATCATTTATTGTAATCAAAATTAGACCACATTTTGAGACTTTCAGTAGGGGCGCGACATTAGCTTGTAAACTCGTCAAACTTTTAATCTGTTAATTTGTTCATCAAATGTTGCTTGATTATCTAAATCACTCTATATTACTTGTTTATATGAATTACTATGTCTCTTGTGTGCACTTTACCCTGTTTGTTGCTGTAATCCTCCAAATCGCCCCACCGCAGCACCAATAAAATAATATCTAGTCTAATCTAATTTGGAGCTCACATTTTCACGGGAAAATGTCAATAACAATACTGTGACTACCGTTCAGGTAAAAATTGAACCAGGGAGTTGATATCTAACAGTGATGTACGTTTATAACATCCAGAATGTGTCATCATTTTACCTGCTGAAATCTGAAATCTAGAGATCACACCTTCAAATTATTTGTCATCCGATAACTTTGATCTATTTAACCACCCAGATCTCAGGAATGATGTGGCCTGAAGAGCAAGAATGTGTTTGTGTAACTTAATCAGCCCAAAACAGCCAAAACTGTGGCACAAAGAGTACAAACATGCATTGATATGTTAAGTATGGTTATTCCTGAAGTCACTTTTCCCAAATGTGGGTTCACAGGAATCAACGCGTTACAAATTAACACGGAGGGGATCGGAGAGGAAACCCTCTTGTGTGTGTGTGTGTGTGTGTGTGTGTGTGTGTGTGTGTGTGTGTGTGTGTGTGTGTGTGTGTGTGTGTGTGTGTGCGTGCGTGTGTGTGTATACACAGTATGTGTGTGAGGAGAACAGCATGTTCTCACGTGTGCCTGTGCTGTTCTCTGGTGTCTGGATAATGGTGTGGACACAGGGGGTCCATGAAGTAAGTTCTTCCTCACAACTGCAGTCAGACATGACAGCGGAGACACACACCCCAGAGTCAGAGCACAGGCAGCTTTGTCTCGTGTCATTCTGCTTAACTACTTTAGTTGTGGTTTCGTGCAGCAGAGGTCACGCTGTGTATCAACTCTGTACTGTTTTTCTGTCTTTGGGTGTATGTTGTTCTGTCATGTGGTCCAGCTAGTACTTCTGCTTCCACTCAGCAGCTCTACAGTCCAGACCAAACAGAAGCTAAATAAATCAAGGCTTTCTTCTTTCTTCTTTTTTTCCCCCCACTCTTTTTGATAATGCATTTTTGTAGAATTTATTTCTCAGGGATTTAGTGTTGCCCTTTACTTTTTGTTTGTATAAAACTGTACAAAGCTGTCCTTGTATTTTTTTTTGTGCTGCGTAGTTCGACAATCACACACTTTGGGGGCTGCTGAATGAGACAGACTGGATAAATTACACCATATTCAATTGTAACATGTTATGTATTTATTATTGGATGGAAAATAACTCTTTTCATCCAGACAATTTAGTACCTAAAATTGATATTTTACCAAAAAGGTTTGAAGTTCCCAATCATTCTTATAAAAAAAAAATGTAGCAGCTGCTTTCAAATGTGTGCCATCAAATATATTGTGAAGTCCCCGTCTTCTCTCTCTCTGTGACCGACAAAAAGATTGGGACCAAAAAGTCTGTATGGTTTCTAGCATACAGTCTCGCACAAATAATGATATATTGGCAACAAGGTTACGTTTCTGTCGTGTTTATTTTTGTACGTCTGGTCTCTTAGCTACACAATGTCATTTCATCCCGTCCTAACTGATGCATCAAAGCTAATCATGTCCCTCACAGTCTGTTACCCGTCTTGAGAAGAGACACAATCGGCCAAAATGATCCAAATCATCGGTGTGAGTTCACCGTGGGTGTGAAGGGCTTTTAAAGCTAATTGGTGTGCAGAAGTGTTTCCCCATGTCCTGCAAACGGAACCAGATGCAAATTAATACATTTTCTATTGAAAAAACTACAAACTTGTCCCAGTATAAAAATAACTGGTATGCGCATGCCACTAAGTATCCAAGCTAGCGTCTATAAATAAGTTGTTCATGGAATTGTTTGACATCTTGGGACATGACCGTATTTTGGTGAGATGAGACGACAAGCTGCACAACATGTAGCTGTATGCAGCTTTACTGCAGACATTCGGCCACTTTCCATTAATGAAAACTAAGGAGGTTAATGCTGAATGTTAGATTTTTGTTTTTGTTTTTTTCTTTTTACATTTTACTGAATCGGTACCTAAAACATCAGCACTTTACATTATCAATACGACAAAATACTGGCTTTAGTTCCCTCAAACCCACACTGTTTGAGGTCTGAGCTAAAGTTGTGTAATTTAAAAGCATCAGTGACAAAAACACAGCTCTTTCCTCTCATCTCGTCGCTGTCGTCACACCACCTCACCCCTGCTGCCTTCCTCCCAACTCCCCGACGACTGTATCCCCTGGCAACAGCCTGGCGAAAGCAGCAACAGGCAGCCTCTTCGCCAAAAGAGAAAGCATCGTCATCGTCATCACCTCTCTCTTCCTCTATTCATCCAAACACAGCTAGAAACAGAGTGATTCTACCATCTTCATGTGTCAGGAAATCCTTCACTTCCTTTTCAAGACATACGAGGGCTAGCAAATGCTAGCGACAGTGTGTGCGTGTGTGCGCGTTTGAGGGTGTGTGTGTGTGTATGCGTCTCTCTCTCTCTATCATAGGCTTGATCTCAATGTTACTCCCCAACTGCATTTGCTCACCACCGACCTCCCTGACCTGCTCTATGCTGATCAATAGTTTTGTCTCTCCTTCTGACGCACATGCACAGACTATTGATTCACTTCTAGACTCTTCAATCATCATCATCATCATCATCTCTCCATTCTTTTCTTATTATCGTATGCTCCACTTTCTGAAGCTCCTCACATTGGTCTCACCTTACATCAGTTCAGAAGATACTACATGTTGAAGTCTGCTATTAGTCCTCGGCTGCTGCTTCAATATTTGCTTTATCAATACCCCAAGTGGGACTCACAAAATAATTAGTATTTTTGTTCTTATGTTACATTACAGAGCTAAAAAAAAATACTCAATTAATTGATTTGTTCATTGACAGAAAATTCTATAATTTTTCATGTAAATATTTGCCGTTTTTCTTACTCTTTTATGCCATTAAATACAATGTCTTTGGGACTCTGGATGAATGTTTAGACAAAACAAGACAACCAATATGCTGTGTAAGATTGAAATTTGAGAAATATTGTTTTATAGATTTTCTTGATTCTAAAATACAGGCGGGGTTCGACAACTATTATGAGGACATAGAGAAAACTGATTTTCAAAAGCTATTTTATGTCTGCAGTGAGCGAGTTTGTGCATTCACATTTCGATGTAATCCAAAAGCGTATTTGTTGATTCTGCTGCCACTCAGGCATAAATAACACAAGGTATAACACGCAAACATGAATTGCTGCTCGAGATGCCTTGAATAAAAACAATTATACTTTAAAAAATAACAAATATATCTACGCAAAAGACTGGACGGCGAGTGCAGACTCGTGAACGTGTCGATGGACAGACAGCAAAGAATGGTGATAGTTTTTTGTGTTGGAGCTAATTGTGCGATTCACACAGCTGTACTTCTGAGAGAGGAGAGGAGACAGAGAGAGGAGGATCTGAGGAGAGAGACATCATCCAAGGATGAAAGACATGTTCAAACAAAGAATGGGGTTAAAATAATGAATGAGATGCACAGAAAAAACTAAACAAATAAATGAAGAATTTAGAGAAAAGTAGGTTCTACTGCAGCAGAAGAATAAGGAGGAGAGCACACAAGCTTAAAGAAGGAGGCTGGATGGAGTGGACGAGCAGGGGATCATGTTAAAACCACACAAATCTTAACTGTAAAGAAAAGAAAACACACAGTCTACCTCTCCGTTGGGGTTTCCAGCACAAAGTCCATTCCCATTTAAATTCCCACTGGAGTTCCCATTCCTGTTGTTGTTTCTGAACTGATCCACAGCATCTCTGTCCACCACTTCTTCTCCTCCTCCTCCACCTCCCTCATCTCCTGTATTCTCGCCATTCTCATTCATTTCCTCCAGAGCAATGCTGAACTGGGCAAGGGTTCGAACCATCTGCAGCATACGGAGCGGTCCCTGTGCCCGAACGCACACTTACTTTGGCACATAGACGCCCGAGAAACAACCAGAAAAAACACCTGCAGGGTTTAGGTCCGTTTGTTTACTCACACAACCACGGTCTTCATGTCCACAGAATAGCTTCAGAGGAAATAAAAAGACGACACCTGAGGCTCGAAGCGATCACCACTTTGGCTCACGTCATGAAATAAACATGTTCCTCTTTTCGAAGATGTTTTCTTCGTCTGCCAACAGACGCTTTTAAATAATTCAGTCCTTCAGAAAGCAATCTCTCGGCAAGCAAATCTTCTCCTCCATAAATTTAGTCTCTCATGTCAAAGTGTGCGTCTTGTTCTGTCGCAGGTAGGCTCTGGAGCGAGCACGCACACACACACACACACACACACACACGCACACACACAAACACACACCAAATGTGAAGGCAAAGGGAGCACCCTTCAGCATGTACGCATGGGTGTCCGATCTTGTTCCACTGCTTGGATGATGTAAGCAAGATCTGAACGTATGTCGAGGTGTGTGTGGACCACGGGAGAGATACGAAGTGTGAGTGTGTGTGTGTCAGAGAGAGAGAGAGAGAGAGTCATAGCCCTCCCCCCGATTGTGTAAAATGAGAGACAGCAGGCAGGGCAGACGCTTACAACGCTCAGCCCCGTCCTGCTCAGCCAGACTCGACCAATCCCTCCCTAAATAATCGATCGAGGCATCCGAGGGACGATGACAGAGCTGTCCATCTATCCGTCTCCCGCCTAACCAGCTTTCAAATGGTCTGTCCAACATCTTCTTCATGTCACACCATCACCAGTTATCGCTTGTCCTGTTCCGTTTCTAAGCAGCAGACCACGGATAACCATGACAACAGTGAGCAAGGGTGTCACTAACTACAAATCATGCATTCAGAGGATGATTTTTATAACCATGTGGTGACTTTTTATCACATTTGGTACACATCTTCCGGGCTAATGTATATTGCACTGTGTGTGTGTGTGTGTGTGTGCGTGCGTGCGTGCGTGTGTGGTGTGTGTGTATACACACACTTCTAATTCACTTTATGTATACACTGGGTATACTTACATTTTCTTTATTATTTAATTTTCTTAAATGTTATATGTTCTGTTTTGGTATTTTATTCTATCTATTGAGTATTTCCCATACTTAATATTTGTATGTTTACTATGTTACTTTGCCACAAACAAATTTCCCCCGGGGGACAAATAAAGTATCTATCTATCTATCTATCTATCTATCTATCTATCTATCTATCTATCTATCTATCTATCTATCTATCTATCTATCTATTGCTTTCCATTTCCATTTTATGGCAAAAAAGTAGAAAAACAATCGATTAGAGAGGCACAAGTTCAGTGCACCTGTCACGAGATGTAAAAACCGTAGTTTACATACATGGCGAGAGGGTCATCCAGGTTATCTTGGCTCGGGCTCAAGCCTACATTACAATCTGGAGCTGTGAGGTTTGAAAGAAGTTGGCGTTTAGGAGGTATGCAGAGTCTAATGAAAGAAACTGTTACATTACATTATGGGGAGTGTGGATGGTGTTTTTGAAGCTTGACCCATACTTTGGGACTATAAGATCTCTCAGCCTCTGCTACTTTTCACTGTTCTCGGTCTCTTGTGAGTTCCTTAACTTTATGACAGTGCAATGCTCAATAAATGGAGTAGCATTCAAGTGTTTAGTCAAATAAATATGATGTTATAATGACAAATGCCTGTAGAGAGAGAAAAACAGCACAAAGGAAGCTGGAAATTCTGAAATAGAAGAAGTCTTCCTGTTTTCTATTGCTGTTATTAATGCCGTCGCAACAAAAAAGAAACTCCGCAGCACATTGACAAATACGCCAGCACCTTTGTGTATGGAAATAGCACTCTGGAAGTACATTAAGATTATACTAAAGTCATTGTGCTGTAATGCAGGTACTGATAATCTAGTTTTTCTCTTTCCTGAGCTCAGTTAATAGAGGCCATTATTTAAGTACTGGCTTTATTCATATAAATACATATGCCTTCATACGTTTTTGAACAAAGATATATTTTCATCACATTGTCGTTTCTCAATTCCCACCGTCCTTTCAGACTCTGTCAGCAACCACATAAAGTTCATGAATTACAACATGCAGAACTACCAGTATGGTCCTTTAAAAGTTCATTAAGTACGGGCAAAGCAAAGCAAGCACACGCTTTATAATATAGATGGGCAAAAAAAAAAAAAAGATTAAAAAACTGCACTTTGGACAAAATGGTCAAAAAGGATTGTGTGTGCGCGGTTAAGCAAGTGTGCACACATCTGCTGGAAGGCACACAATCGCCAGAGTTTTCTTGGGTGCATTAATCTAAAATGCAGTTTTAATTAAAAAGTTTCATAAGTGGAACCCGGCACGGCATGGGGGTTTGAACAGCTTTCAAGCGACCGAGAAGCAACAGTATCTTAAAAAAAATACGGTGCATTTTGCAATAATAACACAAATAACCTCGAGTGGTTTAATATCAACCAGCTCAACACAGAGTACTTCCACACTGCACACTATTATAGTTTGACGAAAGAAACGATAAAACACAAGAGTTTCCTGTTCAAACCAAGCACTGCATGAGGTGGCTTTTGTCCAGCGGTAAACCCAACCACACTTTCAGTCTTTCTCTCCTACTGAGATCAGTTGGTCACAACAGAACAAATGTCACAAGGGACATTTAAAGGTCAAGCTCGTGGCAGGAAATTGGCCTTTAATCCTTGTTGCCGTAGAAACAACAGACGAATTTGAAGGTCTGGTGACAGAGATCAGAGATGACAATCTCTCAGGCATATTAGGAGTTGGGCGACAGAATTATTTTAATACATATACTTCATTCTCTGGGCCGTACATTATTTATTTTCTTTACCAAGAAACCCCCATTAATACAAAATAATGGACACGTGAATGCCATAGTATGCATTTTAAACTAACCTTCCTCCGAAGTCGTGAAGTATTAAACAAGAAGATGCTTCCCTAATTTTTTATATGTCTCTATGTTTCTAGTCGGTTGCATAACCCACCTATTCAACACCTCCAACTCCTCAACAATGGAGCTCTGTGGCACAAAGGACTAAGCTATGGCTTTGTCCACACTACAAAGACGATACTTGTCCGTCGGATCAATTCGTTATTGTTTTTCTATTTTCCTCAGGATCGTTTGACCGAAAGAAATACATTGAACATCTCTAGATGTGTCTTTTAAGCTTCACCAGAGCACACAGTCATCGCCTGATCAGTTCCATCAGCATCTTGTTTCTACCGCAGCTTCATAGTGCTCACGTCGTCCGCATTTCCTGTTTAGTTTTAGACTAATACAGCTGCTAGTTAGTGAAGAAAAAGCAGCTATAAAGCATGTTTGTGTGTGTGTGTGTATGTGTGTACACATGCAGAAAACAGTGGGCACCCCGGGTACATGGGAAGAACATGGACGGAATCAAACACTAATCATTCGCTTTTAAATATATATTTTGTTGCCGTTTTTATAAATTAAAAACATCTCACAGCATTTATAAATAAAACACGACACTATCGCATAGTTGCACCACGCCAGATACGCATTTTTGTCTGATTATGAGTGGGCTGAATTTGCAGATGTGGTTAAACCTTGTGTTTCCTCCCCACCCTGCAAAGCAATGTGTGTGTGTAGTTTAATTCTTGCTTAGCAGCCCCGCATGGCTGTGTCAGTGACCGTAAAGTGCTGCAAAATGGCAACTGTGACATCCTTATCATAGACTAAGAGCCAATATCGCTGTCTGGAGTGAGGATTATAGATAAACATGTGGGAGGACTGATGACACCTGTCAGCAAACCTAGTCCTCAGGTGTGTGTGTGTGTGTGTGTCTCCAGTGTTCCATCTGGCGTTTATCACAACAACCCTCATGAAACTACTGATATACAGGCTATAAAAGATAGAATACATATGTCATGCAGGTGTGTGTGTGTGTGTGTGTGTGTATGTGCAGCAGGTGTGTGGAGCACTGTCAACGCTGGACAGCAGAATGATGACAATCGCAGGAAAAAGATGATTCCCACTGTTACCTCCAATGTGGGTGGTCAAGATAAAGCTCTGTTTTCATATTCACTGTGTTTTACACACACACACACACACACACACACACACACACACACACACACACAGGTATAATGTATTAATAAAATAGTGTACTGAAAGATATTTATCACTTGAGACAATCAACGTCTATGATTTAAAGCTTTAACATAGCTGTATGTTGTGTTTTAACGTTTGTTTTACTGTACCCAAATGAAAGTAATTATACAAAGCATTTACACAGACACACACACACATACATGCATAAACAGTATCCACAAGGGGGCAGTACTCATATTGAAACATTCATCCCAGTGTATAATTGTCTTACTGCCACAGAGTCAGTTCAATTTTTCTGAATCTGGCATTAAAAGATTCATTTAGAAGCCACGTGCCATCAAATAAAAGGGCCCCTGCAAATGAGAAAAAGTTCATAAAGTATTTGTTTTGACTGGAAAAGGATCAGCCACTTGGTTTTACTTCCCTTTCGGTCAAAAGCAACAGTCATGAAGAGCGTAACGAGCAAAATAAACAATTGTTATTCAACAGAGCTGTAACTGTTGTCGAAACTGTATTGTATTGTGTGTGTGTGTGTGTGTGTGTGTGTGTGTGTGTGTGTAAAACACAGAGGTAACAAGATCTACTTGCTCTCAAAATACGCCCTTATGGGATGGTGTGGATTTGTGTGTGTGAGAGCGACAGAGAGACAGAGAGAAAGAGAGAGAGAGAGAGAGAGAGAGAGAGAGAGAGAGAGAGAGAGAGAGAGAGAGATGTGTGCTGTGAAAAGAGTCATTGTCCCCAAGAGGTGAGGCTAAGGCAAGAAAACGATGAATGTTTTGGCTAATATTTATTTATTAATATTTATATCATTTTTCGAGCTCTGACACACACATGAAGACAACTAGAACTCTATTGTATCAATGGTAGAAGCGCCAAACTAAACTGATGAGGAGAAAACCCAATGCAATTAAAACCATAAAGGCCATAAAAATGATCAGTCAAATATTGGAGGAAAAAAATATTTTTTGATGAACTGATTTGATGGAGAACTATAAAGGAAGATGTATCACGTTGAAGAATTTGTGTATTCATAAACTTCAAGGTAGTTCCAAGATAAAACACAGACTGAAAAGGACATAAATGAATAGTCAGACCATAGTTAGTAGGTTTTTTTTGTAAGTTTAGTGCCCTTTTTTTAATCTTTATCAGCATCCTCAACCAGACAGCATTACAGGCACACACCAGGAGGAGCCTTTGATCCTCTGTACGTACATGTCCTCAATTTCCGGTTCCTGACAAGCGGAAATCTCATTCACTTCCTGCCCAGCAACCTATCACAGAATGCACTGGATCCAGAGATAGCCATCAGCCACAGAGACGAGTTTTAACCCCAACACCACTCCGGAAATACCTTCTCTGTGTCCTCGTCTCTCCCACCCAGTTTGTCCTTTCTGCCACCCTCTATCATTTTTTTTTTCCTCTCCCAGAACATTTCTGGAAATCCTTCCATCTCTCTCACACTGCCTCCCTCACGTAATCTGAATAGTTCAACCTCAATCCTATCTATTAGTTTTCTTAAAGAGTGTTCGTCTTATGAACGATGCACACAGGGATAACGCTAGCTCTTCAGCAGCGCTCTGACACACACACACAACTTTGGAACAGAGTGGGGAAAAAGGGAGGAGGAGGAAAGGGGATGAAGAGGATGTGATGGCAAATAGCAACAAGAGATAAATCAAGACTGCGAGGGCACTTAGCAGCCAGTTATTCAGTTTCGTTCCCTGCAGATTTGACTTTTCTAACACGACAGATATAGCCCGAGACTAATGACTATATTGTGGATTGAGCCAATTTCCCCTTCCCACTTCACTTTCTTTCTCCCCTTTCTAGTCCCTCTTTCTCTCCGTTGCCCCTCTTTATCCTATATCCTCGACATTCCTGACCCCTCACAGCTTAAAATCCTTGCATGTGTGTATTGTTTTTTTGTGTGTATAGGTTGGCCGGCTGGTAAAGCTACAATAAATGAAACGTCTTATTCCAGCTTTTAGGCAATCAAAACATGCTGGCCTTCTTAAAAAGGGCTGAATGGAGCTGAAACTTTCCAGGAAAATGCTGTCAAGAGGAATATAGAGCGGCTTTGAGAAGATTTACAATAATGAAAATGCCAAGAAGCCATGAACACTGTCCTGTATATCTACACCACGGGGTGCAGAAGAAGCACGCCAGAACTCAAACAATGAGCGGTCAGATGATAACACACACATACAGGGGAGCGACTGCAACAATGCACCAAAACAAAGCAGCTGTCATGAGAGGGTGTCGGAGAGGTAACCGAACACAGACCATAAGTATGAGAGTCACATCACTGTCATACGGTTCAAAAATGTATTTCAATACAGAATGGCTCCACACTATTTTGGAAGGAGGAACAACGCATCTGCTCCGGCTTTTATGGGTGAATAGTCTCTTGAACCACTGAAAACGCCCAACATTGCAGCTGGGTGTGGTCAGGTGTGGTCTGTTTTACTTGTGACCCCACCCAGCTACGATGTAGGCTCGTACTTTAGTGCCACGTTACATCGCAGCTGCACAGGTTGTGGGGGAAAAAGCATGCTGACAGCGCACGCTGGCCGGGCAAGGCATGTTTATTAGATTGCAGATGCTCAGTCTAACTTCTCTTCCCCTTTGCAGCCTGGAGGGGTGTGTTTGTTTTGTCACAAAGCATGGAATGAAAAAAGTTGAAAATAGTAAAAGTTTTATGAGGAAGCAGAGCGGTTCATTTGTCAAACATCTGGTTTGACTCATTACAGTTGAGACAGAAAGACATTTTTGGCACTTCTTTTTTTACCGATTGCAGAGATCTGAGAAACCCTTCTATGGATTCTGTAGTCACACTAATCTTTTCATTCACAACTCCCTCTCATCATGACGCTCTTCTTTGTTTGATCTCTGCATCACACTCAGATCGGTGCACACTGTGGACGTCGAGACTGAGCAGCTTCTGTGAAGGAGCTCAAACACATAGATTTCCCTGGATAGCACAGGAACTCTTTTAGAAACCTGCTCCTCTAAGAGTGGCAGAAGAGGAAATGTTCACGGGCCCAAAATCACAAAGTAGTAGGCTTGGACAAAGATCCAGATAACCATGATCCATGTCAGGAGAAGGAGATAAAGAGTCTTTACAGACCAGACAAAGTTGCTACTCCTTTATAGTTAGTATAATATATTCATATATAATATAGTCATCCCACAGGAAGTGGCGGCAGGAAGTGGCGGCAGGAAGAGGAGGCGGTCAGTGTATACGTGAACCAGCACCCACTTTTTCTGTTGCTGCTGCACCCCTTTGCGTCGAGCTGTGAGTCTTGAAACACACATGATCAGCTGCGGTTGTCACTTCACCTTATAAAAAGAGCCTTAAGCATCCGTGGCGACCGAATGGGAGTCTTTTGAGACTCTTTCAGTTTGGACTGCAAGGCAGGTGAGTCGGGGAAAGAGAGAGATGGAGTTTGGTTATTGGACGGTCAGTTGCTATGTAACACTGGTTGCCACAGAGACATTTGAATGGAAGAAAGCATGAATGAGAGAAGAACAAGAAAAAACAAAAAGCAGCTTAGGGCACCTCCTGATCAGCACCTACCACACACACATTCACCCTGGAGTGTCACACCACAGAGCTGCATCGCCAATCTCCTAGCAACAACATCTGGCATCATCATGGAGGTCCAACTGGAAAACTGTCTGTGGACCATGTTAACACATGACAGGGGGGCCAGGAATAGATAAAAACATGTAACTCTTGTCTTCCGTGTCAAAGCAGATGGAGCTTATAAAGCTTCAGCTAAATGCTTATCCTACTGTCACTAGGTCTTAAATTGTCCTCTGTCTACATGCGTAAGCTATTCAGCCAGAGGGGTTATTTAGCTGCCTAAACACGACAGTTAGCTTAAGAGCTGATTTCAGGTCAACACAAGATGAGATACAGCCAAGTGGTGTCGATGTCATAATAATCACTCGCATGTTCAACAAGCCTCATCAGCCTGCATAACGTTGTGCGCTGAAAGAGCGATGTCAAACACAAGAGCTCCTCCGCGCTCGTCCTCAACGTGAACAGAAGAGGACCTGATTGAGGACCATCCTCCCATGAGCTGGGCTCCCAGTGAGACAGATCTAAAAAAGGTAAACATTGTCTTTGTCTCCGCTACAGACACACACAACCGGATACTCCCAGGATCGTTTAGAACGGCTCACATTCCACTACATCTGCGCACACACACACACGCGCACACACACACACACGCACACAAGCCACAGGGGGTGCTCTCCGTCATCTTTACAGTACACATTAACCACTGCTTTGTCAAAATATTCCCTAACAGTGTCCCACTAAACGTACTGACTTTCAGAAAGCAACAATGGAATGAGAACAAACAGCGGAGCAGTAAATAACTGCATTTGTCACATTGAGTGATTTGGAGTGGAAGTGCTCCTTTGTTTGCTTGTACTCTAGATTAAAAATGACTTATTTCCAAATGACCTTACACTCCTGTGAACCATGTGTTTAGACTGGGCTAATGTCTACGATGTGTTTGAACAGGGGCTGGCGAGCAGTGGGACGTTTAGTTAATGTGTACTCAAGACTAAAGCCGGAAAGGAAGGGAGATGTTTTCAAATGTTACAGACAGCCCTTTGCAAAAAGCGAAGCGTCTGCGGAGAAAAAGAGAGAGGAACAGTTTTGGACATTGGGGGGGCAAAGTATGAGAGGGTTCAGGGTTGAGAGAGCAAACTAGAACGGAAGAGGATAACATGAATACGAAAGAGAGCTGCCAGTGAACTTTAGGATATCCAGAGAAAATGGGAAAAAACGAAGAGAAGAAAAGAGACCCCCTGGTTCAACCCGGCCCGATTCCCTCTCACTCTCTCCTTATATGGCAGTGTTGCGTGTGTGTGTGTGTGTGTGTGTGTGTGTGTGTGTGTGTGTGTGTGATACGGGCTCGGTCCCAGAGTTGCTCTCAGAGGCAGCGATTAGATCAGTGAGCTCACACTGCCTAAACTAAAACTTAAGGTTCCTTTCTTTGCCACAGGGCTTTACCGCTTTCCAAAAATCCACACCTCATCATCCACTCTGTGGTGCTTTTAAATGTCGGTGGAATTCAAAACACAGTATAAGAAATAACAGTATAAGAAATAACCCCTGGGATTGTTGCCTCAGAATGGAAGGAATCACAAATTAGAATCCTCTCGATTTTTCTTTTCCTCTTTCTCTCCCTCCTCGTTGCACCAGTCGGCTTCCCAGAATTCTCTGGCCTGAGTCCAAATGACAGGAATGCAGGAATCAAGGTAGCATGTCTGCATCAACACACACACGCACGCACGCACACACACACAAACACACTGCATCCACCTGTATATACTGTACAAGGTCTGTACAATACTGTGTAAATACACATCAGTACAGACCGTAAACAGTCAGGTCCAAAAATAGTTGACAGTTGGGTCGACACTGTGCAGTTTTATTGATCCTGCATATTTTGTTAATTTGCAATACACATTGGATTAATAAAAGCTTTAAACATCTCGATGATCACATAGCATGGTTCAATCGCCAGATTTCCAATGTAAACATGGAACCCTTGATTGTTTCTGTCAAAATCGACAATTCAAGTTATATTCAAACAAGATGCAGAACCAGTCAAATAAGGAGAAACGCGAAAAGAGAGAGAAACGCAGTGTTGAAATAAAAAGCAAAACATGCTGTAAATGGCTGAGAAGGCTAGATGCAGGGGCTCTCTGGTTTTGCAGCAAAGTTTTTCTCTACTCATGCCACAGCGAAGTCTCAGTTAAGAATATCGTCTCTATTAAAATGCTCGCAGCTACATACAACTAATAATATTCTCGTTTTTGCGTGGAAAATGCTAACCCCTCCCTTCTCTCATCTGCTCTCACGCCATCTTCCCCGTATCTTGTCATTTTTCTTTCCCTCCCCATCATGTCAGTCCTATCTCACATTGAGAGGCAGAGAAAGAGAGAGGGACAGAGGGGGGAAAGAAACGTTTGTTTTTCCGGAGAGGACAACATTCCCAGGCCTGTGCCATTCCTCTTCCTATTAATAGGAGCACATACACACACATCCAACCCAAACACAAGCTCTCCGATCACGATAGTTACTGTGGAAAACACAAGCCCATATCTCTATGTTGTAGCCCGAAATGCAGAATAGAGTTACAGGGATCTCAAACGCGAAGGAGCCAGAGGGACTGTTTGACATGATTCACATTGAGCCTCGTCCATCGCTGCCCTTCATTACACTGCCCTTCATTATTATAATCATTAAACTGATCTCGGATTTATTTTGGCACATTTGTTTTACCCATGTTGTCCCTCATCTCAGCTTAAAAAAAAAAATGTTTTTCTACTCGGACTACAGCCTGTCATTAGGAAGATAAGAACCTGTCTT
The DNA here is from genome assembly GCF_023055335.1 of Clinocottus analis. Classification (NCBI taxonomy): domain Eukaryota; kingdom Metazoa; phylum Chordata; class Actinopteri; order Perciformes; family Cottidae; genus Clinocottus; species Clinocottus analis. Next base: position 9,408,281 of record NW_027175931.1, on the reverse strand, counting down.
GTAACTAGCTGTTAACTTTAATTTGGGTTAATGCGTGTAGCGTTTAGCTGCCACAGAGGTGAAGGATGAAAGGTCAAAAGGTCGGGTGTGGGCCCTGGAGGAGGTTGCTCACCTCAAAACTTCAATTAGGAGTTTTTCAGAGCCTGAGGTGGTTGTCAGATTTAGGTGGTTGTACTTTGTGCATGACCATGTTTGCCATCCCAGTCACTAAGCAATGTGTCTTGCAGCAAAAGATAGCATAAGACTTGTTTTCTGTTGAGACATTTTACATTTTCACTCTTGCAGTAACTTTGAAATATAAGTCTTATGTGTTTGTCAATGCAAGCAAACTAATTGCACTTTACAATTAATGTGGCCAAATATGACCTAAAACAAACCTTTCAAGTGTAGCTTTAATGTATAATCTAACACAAATGCTTCGTTGAGACTGACTAGAATGCCGGGTTAAGAGGTTCAGAGAGAAATGTTGAAGCTGTAAAGACAATCTAAAGCTTTGCATTAACACAGTCGGTGACTCGAGGGTGCACAACTCATTTGAGCTCAAATATGCTGGAGAAAAACTGCTACATTTTGCATGATTATAGGCAAGTAACAACATCCACAGCTGCATATCCTTACACTACACATTATTATTATTATTATTATTATTATTATTATTATTATTATTATTGTTATTATTATTATTCAACCCCTCCACTCCAAAAAACAAAGACCAGACTCTACGCTCAAAGATGCTCTAAGTAGGCTTTGTATTTTAGTTCTGTTATCTGATTCAAATTGAATAGTTTATTATTAAAATACAGTAGACTTTCTCCAGGCATCCATCAAAAAGAAACTACTGTTTATAAGCTCTACTTCGGAAAGTGAAATATTGTGATAATCATTAAGAGAGCATCACTTTTATAACCATAGCATGCTTTAAAGTGCAGCTTGTCAACATGTACTGTGTCTTTTAAACAACTGGAAGGCTCATATGATGTTGTAAAAATTACACAATGTCTTATATTTGAGTGAAATGTTAAAATCTGCATTATTCACAGTATTTAGGAAATTAGGGGCGTGACAAAAACAAAACGCAGCTGATGAGTGACTTTGGTGAAATCCTCTTTTCATCAAGAGGTGTTTATATTTAGGTCTGCCAGGCACACACGAGCACATGTGACACACACACACACACACACACACACACACACACACACACACACACACACACACACACACACACACACACACACACACACAGAGAGAGAGAGAGTCCAGGGAGTCTTTAGTGGCTGAAGGGCTGTTCACTCTGTCAATAAGATCCAGATGTGAGCTCAGTGGGAGAGAGGATAAAAATAGAGTGAGAGAGGTGAGGGAGACAGAAGGAGAAAGACAGAGACGGGGTCAGAAAGAAAGAGAGAGAGAGACTGACATAGAACAATGATCTCTCAGTAAGAAAAGTTGGGGGTTGAATATATGACAGCAGACAGACTGATGAGGTGAACAAAAAGGTGGGGAAGAGATGCAAACTTGTTTTATTGTGCCGACATTTTTCTCTCCTCTTCCCTCAAACAGAAACACTAGCCCCTCTGATGTCACCACATTCCTACAACAACTTACACACACACACACACACACACACACACACCGTCCCACACACACAGTTGCCATGGGCAAAGAAGTATACACATACGGGTGACCATCATCTTTCCTCAAGTCTGCAGCTCCATCACTGATCACTGTCTATCCTAAACAAAGTAGTGGCTTTAAAAAGTTCTCTGGTCTTTTAAAGCAGCAGAGCTCCCACTGTCTCTTTGCTATGAGAAACGCATTAAGGAATATGCAGGATGGAAGTGTGTGTGTGTGTGTGTGTGTGTGTGTGTGTGTGTGTGTGTGTGTGTGTGTGTCAAAAATGCCTCCCCCAAACCCACTTCCTGCCCTGCCCTCTCAATGAAGACAATTATGGTTCCTGCAAGAAGGATAACACAGTGGAAACAGTTCCTTAAAAGGCAGCATCCATGTTGTTTTCACCTCTGCACACATTTTTCAAATTAAAAGCCAATACCGCATGTTTTCCAAATTTAAAAAAAAAAAAGGCTATTCAAGTCTGTATGCAGGAGTGCAGCTCTGAAGCCATCTATTATCGTGATGGCAGTTCTGCCTCATTACAAAGCAGACAGTGACATAGATCACAGGCTCGGTTTCAAAGGCAAACAATACGGTTTTCTACGGAGACACAGTTATACTGCTGCACCAGCCTTTTCTTCCACGTTAACCTGAACAGTGTCATGACAGAAACCTGAACAGTGTCATGACAGAAACCTGAACTGTGTCATGACAGAAACCTGAACTGTGTCATGACAGAAACCTGAACTGTGTCATGACAGAAACCTAAACCGCAGTCAGTCATTGTCTGAGGAAGTTAGGTATCTTCAACAGACAAAGTTTCTAACTGCAGATGAAGAAACAACCAAGCCAATTGGCTTCAAAAGGCAATAGGTAATCTTCTCAAACGGAGCCAGAGGAATAGCGACAAAAATATGAACAGGTAGTTGACGTGGGTGAGACGAACACAGGTATGCAGGTTGTTAAAAAGACAACTTCCAGAGATGCCAGCTCTTAAATCCGCATATGGCCATGTCTGACGTGAAAAACGCAATTGCTTCGAGCAAACCACCGCTGTAGTGTCCCATAAAACCCTTCTCTGAGTAAATTCACAGAAACGTGTGTTTATTTTTACACAACTTTAGTTCCCACTTGGGCACAGACTGAATAGTCAAGTGATGCAAACTGGTAATCAGCTTCTTCATCAGGCAGAAGAGAGGCCTGTCTAATGTTTGGTCAAATGATGTAAACATTTTGTATTCAGAAAATGTGATAAAAACATTCATATAATCGGCTGAATGCCCTACTTCAAGCCTCAAAAGATTGTTTGAAGCTTCAAGGTCAGATTGTGAACTATTTTTAGGACCATGGCATCTGTGTTTTGTCTGCTCAGCCTTCATTAACAACCTTGAAACTTCTCGGTGAGAGTTGGAGCTGCACTGCAATGATGAACTTCCACTAAATAACGGTGCTTCGATGGTTGTTGGCCAATATTTGTTTTTAATACTTTGAGCGATGGACTCTACAAATTCCGCTCACAAGAACCAATCAGATGGTACGATACACACGTAGCAATTTTTCTATGTGCTGCTAAAATGGCTCCACTGGAGTTGGGAGTGTTTCTGAAGCCACTCTTAAACAGTGTGTAAAAAGGCAGGAGTTATTTCACCTCCCATAAAAGGTATGGAGATGGAATGAGGGTTTATTAACAGGTAGGCAACCAGCATGGAGGGACTACACACACACACACACACACACACACACACACACACACACACACACACACACACACACACACACACACACACACACACACACACACACACACACACACACACACACACACACACTAGAAGCTGTTGGGTTCCTGCTTCTTTGGTTGAATGGAAGAAAACAAAGCCGGTGTCATGAGTGGTTTTCTTTACCGCAGTATTGCCTCTAAGAAAAACAGTGGAATACGGTGCACATGTTGCCAATAAATAAAAAGTTATGAATCCATGATACTTTCTCATCTCTTATTTTTGATACTGAATATACGAAGTTGTTAAGAATAAATATAAATACTGCGACACAGTAAATAGATGGCTTCATCAAGACCCTCTGATCTGTGACTAATAACGGACGATACTGCTTGGGGAAATCTGTGACAATACAACGCACATGTGACCCAGATGACATGAAAATAGTAACAGTTAATCAATATGAATGCTGTAATGAGGCTTTGAAGCTGTCAGACCCACTGCTATATTTTAACCTGTGGTTGTTGAACTAGTAGTTTTGGATCCTGAAATTTTACCGTAGGCCTATTTTTCTAGGTCCCTAAATGGCAAAAAAAAACGCTGTTTTTATTACAACAGAGATCGGTTTCCAAGTTTTAGTTCTAGTCTGACAATCTTCGAGTAAATATGCGCTCAGTGACGTTTAATGCGAATGGCATCTCTTCAGCACGCTGTGTGAACCTTAAATCATTCCTCCTTTCACAATAACATTTCAGAACCACACAATTGAAATGCCAACTGGTGAATAAAATGTTTGAAGGGGGGAAAAGTTGAGGCCTGTTTGAAAATAAGAAGCCTATTGAGGAGTGAAGAAAGACTACATTGTTTTAGGAAAGACCGGCCCGATTAGCCACAAAACCCGGAGCTGTCATTGGGTGATGGGAGCTCTGTGCGAGCCCTTCAAACATACCTTCGGACACACACACACACACACACACACACACACACACACACACACACACACACACACACACACACTTCCAATCTCAAGATAAATGGCAGTCATCATCATCAACCATCATTATTGCCAAAATGATTACTGCTGTTATATTTGGCAAAAGCCCGCTCAGGGACAGCAGGTCAAAACACACACACACACACACACACACACACACACACACACACACACACACACACACACACACACACACACACACACACACACACACACACACACACACACACACACACACACACACACACACACACACACACACACACACACACACAGATCAGTTACATAAGCAGATGGTGTCACCAGAAATGTTTGAATACTGTCGTTACTGGTTTAAGTATTTCAAATCAGCAGCAGTTTGTATGCCAAAATTAAGTCATGACACACATTGAAGATAATTCTACAACTCCATCACTCAGGGCGGCTGAGGGTTAAACTCACAGGATTGATTAAGTTTGGATCAAATTTGGCATTCGTACATCTGTAATGCTTACAAATACTTGTGTAATGAGCCACGGTGTTCACTTCTTAAAGCAGTGGCTCCCTGACGCCTAAACTTGTTCCTGCAACACAGATATCATATTGTCCATTACCGTTTTTAACAGTTTCTAGTGTCCTGAAGAGGTGAAACGCTGATAGTAACATGATGAAAAGAAATTTGAGGAGCAGATTCATCATTTTGTTTTAATTTAAAATCATATGCTTTTTATTCTCTTTGTTGCTGAAAACTAGATCTAAAATCTGCAGGCTGCAGCCAGTTAGCTTATCCTAGCATAAAAGATTGGAAGCAAGGGGTGAAGGATAGACTGGCTTTGTCCAAAGGTAACACAATCTGCCTGCAAACCAGATTCCACCTTGATCTCCCTTAAACCTACGACATTGTTGTTGGAAAATGATAAAACTCTTCTCGTCTCTGCTGCCGTCGGTTGTCATTTCCGTACGAGCCGATGCAACCCTCCTCGACCCCGTTCACCCCCAGGCTCCATCATATCCAGTGCCCACTCCTGATCCTCATCGACTCTTCAGCAACTACAGAGGGAATATTCCTGATCGAACCACAAATATCAGAAGTCCTTTTTAATATACTACCTCATGATGGAGTCCAATCGCCAAACAATCTTATCCATCTCATCATCATGTGTGTAAAAAAAAAAGTCCTCGAAATTAAGCCCGTTCTCATTGAACGTTTCCAAGAACCTTAAGCGAATTAAGTTTATAGAGGTTTTGAATCCTCTATTAGAGAAACACTTCCAAAAACACTTTTAAAAACTCAGTAACACCTTTGCGCTTTGGCACATGCAAACAATGACTAGCATTAGCAGGGAAAACACGGGGAACTGATATGAGGGACATTGTAATAGCTTCTTATCCCTCAGTTCTCACAGTCACTGAAACATTCCTGATACACACATGTTTATACACACAGCTGGGAAATTATGTTTTCAAATTTAAAAAAAAATCAAAGGAGGACTAATTTCACAGTGTTTAATGGGTCAAAATCCCAAAATGTTGGGAACCACTAACTAAGTTTTACATTGAAAGATCTGTTTATATTAGCTTTTTGAAAGCTCTTAATTCTATCTGCTATGAATCTAGAGCACAGATACGAGGAAAGTGAAGGTAAGAGTCAGAGAGGGACAAAGAAATCATATTTTCGGAAATATTATTTGGCATCACTCCCATGCCTCTGTATTTATCCCATTCCAAATCTCTCTCTCTCTCACTCTCACACACTCACACACACACACACACACAGTTGAGGTAAGGTCAAAATATTTTCACGCTGACTCATAGTTTTGTGCAAACTCAGCTCGTTGGGACAAAATGTTTTACTTAAGTACAAAGGTCGGCAGCGGCCGGAGTGATCAAGCCTCTCAAGGTTCACCTGAGAGAGGGGAAGGGAACCGGGTCACTCTTTTGGACTTTTTAGAATTCAAAACACAACTCGAAAAAAAAACTAAAATATGTGGCAATCTTGCACTGTTCCATGATTGGGTAATTTACAAACTGTGGGGATGAATGGGAAGAAAAAGAGGATACAATGTTTGTCTCAATATTCTGTCATCTGTGGCGAGTGCATTCCCAACTCGAGCACAAGAGAGTAAAGCCTTAGGAGGCAGGTAAACAAAGAAATAAACTGAAAATATGCAACAACTTGTGAAACGTGTTAGGTCTGCAGTGTTGCTGACCAATAATTTGCAGGTGAGGTGTAGTGGGGAGTAATTCTGACTAGTCGTGCCACAAAACATCAGTACAGTGATCAAAGTATGCATCACATTACTTTAAACTCAAGCATCTATTCCCCCGACATAAACACACGCACACACACCAAGAGTTTCCTAGAACTGTACTATGACCTGTAAAGTGCTGCGCTTATTTTGTTCAAGCATGGTGGCGGCTGCTGATAAAACTGCCATTATTTTATGCTACAGTCATCTAGTTTACTGCCACTGGAAATATGCAACGCAACTTTGATGCAAAAAGTGTATAAGAACAATGTAAACAGTAAATTTGATTGTATTTTAGTGTTCGCTCATCTCATTTGACGTCTATACTGTGTAGGGTCGAACCAAGAGTAAACTCAATTGTACTTCTACTTTTGACAAATGTATTGCTGCATTGATTTGTTCAATTGTTCCCTCTGCTTATCCTGACAAGAGTGTGAAAAACTAGAAACTCGTGAGCCAAAATTCCGACAGCAAAAACACAATCCGAACCATAGGGCTACGTGAACTCGACAAAGCCCTACAGTGACGTCATTGATGTACTGTGGATGATGTCGTGACACCATGGATGTGCGTCATTAGGAAATCCACATGATAGGGATGATGTCACCGTCAGCAAACATGATGGCCGTACAGCTAAACATGAAAAGGTTCATCTAACTGCTAATTCTGCACGCACGCACACACACACAGAGTTGTACTTATTTTACAAAATATCACTTATGTTTTAAGAAAAGGGACTAACCAAAGTTTACTGAAATATTTTTTTGTCACAAAGTCCGTCTACTTCACCTAATCTTTCTTTCTTAAAACGTAAAGAAAACTGTGAGTCCAACAAACCAACTGCATCCGACAATCAGAGAACCAAAACCACCTGCCTGTGAGGCCGCTTTGTCCTGAGCTGCTCCCGTCTCTCTTCTCCAACAGTCTTCCTCTCCCTGCGCCTTAATCCGGGATCCCAGCAGCCACTCAGGAGCAACGCTACGACACTTCCAGCTTCTCCCATTCCCATTTTGACGAGTCTTTCTCAACTGGCAGCTAGAGCATGATCCAAATCGGCGGACTGATGCCATTAGACAGATGAAGAAGAGGGTGACAGAAAGACAAGGACCGAAGCAGAGAAGGGAGGAAGAAGCTGAGTGTTTCTACTGTCATGTCTGAATTACAAAAAGACAAATGAGAGAATAGAACTCAGCCCAGTGAACCCACAGATAGACCTAAACCCTGTGTGTGTGTGTGTGTGTGTGTGTGTGTGTGTGTGTGTGTGTGTGTGTGTGTGTGTGTGTGTGTGTGTGTGTGTCCGACCACGCCGTAAACTATGCTATGCTACACGTTGCACTGGTGACACAGTTCTTCTTTTGTGTGAGTGAATGGGGGATATACACGAAACATGTCCATGATAATCTGTCGTGGAGAGATATGCGCATACACAAAACCATACTAGCATATTCATGAATATGAATGTTTAAAAGCAACTCAAACGACAATGTGCAGATTGCAATGAATGCCCTGACTGATGGACAATACACACAGTAAGCAGCTCACTGGTGGACAAAGTGAGGCCATCACATACTTGACAGTGGTAAAAAAAAGTATGATAAGCTATTTACAACCAGATTCACACCTTTCATGGCCCACAAAGTCATGAGGTTATATCAATTAGACGCAAGCATGAATGGCAAGTAAATTACATTAGCTTTATGGAGAGATAAGTATTTTTGCAGAGCCAGATATCCTTCACTGGCTAACAGCTAGCAACTAGCTTGTTCGGGTGGTGTAGGATGACAATAATGCAGTTAATTGCCATCTCTAACTTCTCTCTTTATCTTGCACAAACATAATAGTCTGGTGCTCACCAGACTATTAAATTAAATGCTGACAGGGAAATCTAATAGACCCAATCTGTGAGTAGTTATCCCTCGACTTCTTCTGTGTGTCTGTAATGGATGTTTTGTGGCATGTTAAGTATTTCAGGCCATTTTAACAGTTTTATTTTTTCTTTCCTTCTCTTCTCTTTGGAAAAAACAATTACAATCCGCTGTAATTTAAAGCTGAGGTGATTGAACTTGAAACATGGCAGCAAACAGTGCAGCCCTGCATGAGGTGAATCATCAATGAAACCCTCACATCAGACATCTAATACAAATTGTAAAATATACAATACAAATGGTCTTCAACAGATGACCCCATTTTCAAAGAAGCAAAAGAACCATGTGAACGCGTTATTCATCATACATTATGTATGTCTCTCTCTCTCACACATACACACACACACACATTGTAGTATGTAGAAATCAGCCTGTGTGCAAAAAAAGCTGAAAAGGCAGCTGTGCTAGAAAGTGCTGTTTCAGAGGAGGCTTTCCTTACATAAGCAAACTGCTCTGTAATTACACTGGGCGGATCCACACACACACACACACACACACACACACTGAGAGAGTTAGAAAGAGACAGTCTCGAGTGCAGCGACTGGGACAAGAGATGAGGATAACAAAGAGGCAAAGGAGGTTGAAGAGGAACCCATTCCTCACAGGTTTAACTGTCATGCCTTTCCACTGGCGAGCTACACTTTCCTTAAAAGGGAACGTTAAAGATTTTCAAAGCATTGCAACTGTCACCAACGAAGGGCAAGGACATCCAGAACTGCTTCCCCACAGAGTTGTTTTCCAACTGTGAGAAACCAGATGGAGTCTCAGGTCTCATGTGATTTGTTTGTTTGAGTTGCGTTCTTTAAATGCTCACAATGGACACACACACAGTTACGTTTTTTTATTTCATAGATTAAATAAAAACAATACATAATGTGTTAATTAGTTAGATTTTGAGGTGTTGGTCGGTGGGTTTTGTTACCTTTGGAGCCCAGCGTCCCCCCAGTTTCCAGTCTTTATGCTAAGCTAAGCTAATAGCTGCATATTTATGAGCTTACCGCTCTTGTGTCTACAAAATATAAAAAGGTGATGAAAAGATGGATCGCTAGAGTGGCTGAACCACAAACAAACATATGTATAAACCAAAATAAGTTTATTATTAAAATGAACCACACACACGCACACTCGGTCTTACTCGGAGGAACACAAAACATTTGTGTTGTGCCTGCCCCAAGAGCAATATTGTGCATGTGAGAGACAGGCAAAGTATTTAGTGTTTGAGGAAAGGACAAGATGGCTGGAGGCAGGAGACGTTCTCCCCCCAAAGTTCTCAGCTCTCTAAGGACCATAATAGGAACATAAAACATGTCATTACACTCTCAACAGGATCACACCATACCGCACAACGATCCATTCAGCTTTTAGATACAGTTTTCCACCTGCGCTGACGGAAGTAAACTCAAAGTGTCGACAATCAGAGGCCGCCTCTGTGTCATTGAAGCCGCAGATATCTCCGGTGTGGCCGTTTGATCTTCTGATTCATCCCAGCTCTTCCTCTTCGCCTACTTAGTCTTGGCGACCTTCAACCAGAACAAACCACAACCTCATCCTTTCATCTCACCTTCACCTCGCTCAGCATCCTTTTCCTTTTTGGACGTCACTGAACCTGGGATGACCTTTGCATTAGAGAAGAACCCCCTAACACCTACACTGTGTCCTTTACGTGTGCAATGTGTCTTTGAACTTCACTTTGAAGTCTGTGTTCAAAGGAGCAACTTATTGGATAAGCTCCTAACCCTCTATTGATCACAAAATAAAAGTTTGATGATGCATTTTGATTACAAAACAGAGGTCCATTACCAGCCCTGTTGTTCCTATTTGATAAGATAATTATTATATTTAATAAATGTAAATGTCTCCTGTATGGTAAAGCTCCTTTTAATTACTTTCGGCATTATAACATTGGGCCTCTTTTTCTGCATAAGCACAACAATAAACCACAACAAATTCCCAAGTTTTTTTACCATCAGTGACATTTAATCAATTATGAAAGAAATTAACCAACTAATGCAATCACTGCATTGTTTCACTGGGATTGCCTAAAACATCCTTATTCTAAAAAAAATTTAAAAAGGCTGTTTCGCATCTCAATAAGTATTTAAAACGTCAGTATTTCTACCTTTACTGGTCCTCTCCGGCATTAACTACATTTGGAGAGAAGTGGGGATTGTAACGGGACTGAAGCAGAAAGAACCGGGCAGGGAGAAATTATTTGATTCCATGTGGGTGGCCTGATAAAACAAAGTCAGTCATAAATCTGAAGCTATAAACACTGTGCTTTTAGAACTAATCCACGCCGAACGAAGCACAAACCAAGCTGTCTGTCTCCTTCCTCTCTCTCTGCCTTTAGGTTTCCTGTTCTCTTATCTCCAATTTGTTAAGAAAGAGTGTGGGACACTGCCATTTTTGTAATTTCTAGTACATGCAAAAAGCACAAAAACATATTATGAGGGCGGCTATCCTTTTCAAACTACCAACAATTGGTAGTGAATGATTGACCAGATAGTGGCGTTGACATATGTTAATGTTGATGTTAACGTGGTATAAACGTTGCTTATTTCAGGCTGTTTTCTTGAAGTCCACAGTTGTTTCTTGCATCTACTTGGGAGTCCTCAGCTCTTTTTGGAAGTAGCTGAGGAGAAGTAAAGATGGACCGCATTCCTGCTAGTAGCTGTTAAAGTGACTACACAAACAGTAGTGCACACACACACAACACACAAGTTGGGGTCACAACTCCGCATCATAAAAACATTTTCCCGATATGAATTGCCTTGAATAAGAGTTTTTGCATCTAATAATGTTGGGTTTTTTTGTTGTTTTTTTTTATGTATCCCAGCGTGAAAAACCAAACAGGAGCACAACATACAAGTTATATGGTTTATTTCTAAAGAAAATAATTGCTTACATTCTCTCTCTCTCTCTCTCTCTCTCTCCCTCTCTCTCCCTCTCCCTCTCTCTCCCCCTCTCCCTCTCTCTCCTTCTCCCTCTCTCTCCCTCTCTCTCCCCATCCCTCTCTCTCCCTATCCCTCTCTCTCTCTCCCTCCCTCTCTCTCCCTCCCTCCAAGACAAACTTTATGACCTCACTTCACTGCAATGTTCTAGAGATTCAAGAAAGACAGCAAAGAGCAGAATAAGTAGGCATATTATATTGGAAGAATTAAGACACAAGGAGATGGGCATGAGCTGGAAATACTGGAAAAAAGTTAATCAGATAAAGATCAAATGAATGACATATTTTGATGTCAGAACACATTCAAAGTGCCGAGGGTGAAACAAACCACACTCCAGAAAAGGAGAAATCTCACCCACCTCCTATCTTTCTTAGAACTTGTCTGTGCTCCATTTTAGCTTGGCACAGTTGGTATTACATTCAGTCCTACTCACTCTCTCTCTCACACACACACACACACACACACACACACACACACACACACACACACACACACACACACACACACACACACACACACACACACACACACACACACACACACACACACACACACACACACACACACACACACACACCAGCTGCAGGGCAGTGCTCTAAACACAGAGTGTTGGCAAAACTTTGGGCATCCAGCCTTTAAACAAGCCATTGATAGTTTCCAGGCAAACAATATGTCTGTGCGCGCGCACACACACACACACACACACACACACACACACACACACACACACACACACACACACACACAGGAAGAAGAAACCCGTTTATAATACACACACACACACACACAGGAAGAAGAAACCCGTTTATAATACACACACACACACACACACACACAGACCGGTAATTCTGGACATCATCAAACACTTCGGTAACCACAACAACTTCCCATTTCCCTAAACCCATTTCCTGCCTGGGGAGGTCACTCGCCAGCTACTGCTACATTCTCTCCTGGAACAAGGAAGGAGAATGGGCCAAAGGATTAAACAATCAAAAAGCAATAAATACCAGGGCAATAGATGGAAATAATATTAATCAATATCAATATGTTCCACCCTAAGCTAAGAATGGTATTCCCAGTGTTGTTTTTAACTTTCTCCACACATATTTAAAATCACATCCATGACTGTACAAAGACCCTCCAGAGAGGTAATGTGTGTATGGCAACGAATAACACAGGCACTGATAAACACTAACAAACATATCTATTCTTACAGTGCACTGTGACGCAAGCCAAACCTCCAATTAACTACAATTAACCAATAAGTGTGTGCATCTGTTACGTTCTTGCAATAGTTTAGGTTAATTAACATTTCTGGCACATTGTAAGTATATCATACACTTCTTATTCTACTTGGTGGTTGTTTGAATAACAAAAAAATATTGTCAGTTAATTGTTCTATAATCCTCATTACCTAGATTTTTGGTCAACAGTCAATCCGTTAACCTGTATTGCTATGATGGAACAAGCCAGAAGCCTCCCACACGACTGAGTAAATGCAGCATTGAATACACATCCACACACGCTGTGTTTGGGTGCACCGTTTATTCTACTCCCTCTTCTATGACTATGAGTCTGGCACAGAGTCAATCGATATTGGATGAAACAAATAAATGAAAACAGACACACGCAGCAGGCCTTGGTCCACTCCTGCCCTTTGTCTGAGATTTGTTTAATCAAACTAATAACATCCTGTGATGTTTGTTTAACACAGTTCAGCCTTTAATGGCTTCTGTATTTTAGTGCGGCTCCTAAATGCACTCTGAAATTTACCATATGGGCCCTGATTCACGTCACTTCATAAAAAAGGCACAGGAGCACGCACATACACTTTTGGGTGTAGCTCTGAAACCCTGACAACAAACTATACAGGCAAACATTATGGAAGCTTTTAAGAAAACGGGTATCACCTTCAAACCATTTTTCCTTCCATATCTGAGACATTCGAAAAAAGACAAATACAAAACCACTTGTTCTCGGTCAAATGCAAACCAAATTTAAAACCAGAAATCATCAGAAACCAAAGACAGCGTGCAACAAGAGAGCATTGAGCATGCCAGCTTTGCACTCATTCACTAAAGTACATATCTATTTAGATTCCCTCTGAACAACTCTGAACATAGCGAACGAGTGTTTACCCGATGCTCTGGGAGAAGCTTGGATAACAATAACACACACACACAGTATTGAAAATGATAAAATGGACTCACCACTCTGGGCTTGGTCTTATGTGGGACAGCTGTGGATGCAGTGTCCTCTGTGCTCTTCTTCTGTGGTCCAGCTTCTGTAATTCCAGTGGTGTTGGTCTCGCAGGGTCCTTCCAAAGCCAACACTGAACCTTCTGCTCCATCCCTGGCTGCCGCAGGAGGCCCTGGACCCTCAGGAGTGCTCAGTTCCAGAATATATTTCTGGGTCACAGTCTCCAGAGATGGGGCCCCGTCTCCTGGAGGTTTACTTGAGGTTGGAGGCTCTGCAGTAGGTGGGGCGGTGAAGGAGTCCACTTCCTTCAGTGGCTGGAGTTGTGGAGGTGGGGTGATGGGGAGGAAAGTGGCCGGTTCGCTGGCGTGGCGGACATGCTTGGATCTCGTTTTGGGTTTAAGTTGCAGTGTCGGAAGGGGAGGGGTGTGGTCGCCGTGGTTCGCCTGCTCCTCTGAACCCAGTTCTGAGGGCTCAAATGGGTCCTCATGAGGGAAAAACTGAGCCAGCCTATTTGGACGCTTCCTGGTGGGCCGACGAACCATTCTGGGCGACAGAACTTCAGCCAGCATGAGGTTGAAGTTAAAGTTCTGCACCTCCACTTCTTCTCCATCTTGGTCTATTACATCATCATCGTCATCGTCATTGTCATGGTTGTCGGAGTGAGGGGTGCATTCAGACTGGGAACGAGCTTTGACTTTTTTTATGTTTGGCTGCATTGGCAGCAATTCATGTTTAGGCTTCCCTTCTGGCTCCCACCGTTCCGCTCTCTGCTCACTCAGGATTGGCTCACTGCTGGAAGGTGGGATCTGACCAGGTTGATCCAATTCCCCGATTGGCTCACTGCTGCCAGTCTGACCTTTGAATTGAGAGTCATTCTGGGAAAGTAAAGGAATATCACTACGGCGACTGGGGTCACTGAACGACTTCTTCTTGGGAGCTTTGCCATGGTCGTCTGTCATCAGTCTGTCCATTGCACCAGGCTCAGCTACGATGCTCCTGATCACCCCACTATAGTCATGAATGGCATCATCCCGGAGCCCGCCATCACTGTAAACTGACAAGTCACTGGCCACACTGCCCTTGTATTCGGACAACGTGGCCACAGCAGAGGCATCTGGAGCACCACCTCCACCTTTCACAGATAGGGATCCCAATAGGTTGCTGTCTACAGAGGAAAAATTGTTATTCCCTTCTTCTGTTACAGAACAGTGCCGCTGAGGCATGGGGTCACTGAGAGAGCGGTAGACTGTGGACTCCCCATTTCCAACAGCTGCTATTGTTGACTCTGCATTACTGCCATTACTGGAATCAGAGCCTGTGTTGTGGATACTCGAAGGGGAGAACTTGCGCCTTCGACGGACGGAACTGGGTGTTGCAGGGGCTTCAAGTCCTCCTCCTGTGGTGCCGGCAGACCTCTGCGACACAGCGCTGTTGGTGTTGATCTCCTCAATGGCAGTGTTAACATTGCTGATACCAGCAGTGCTGCTCAGCTCCATGATGATACTGTCACTCTCAGCCATGCGGGCTGGATGAGACAAAGAGGCAGGTACGTTGACATCGTTCAGACGATTGGTACAGTTCCCGCTGTTCTCTGTCATCTCCTGTCTTTCCTGCTTAAACCCCTCAGCCTGATGGAGAGCCGATTGCTTCCATACGGTGACAGGCTGCCCGAGCACATCCTTAGCAATTCGTGACCCCAAATTAACCCCTGCTAAGCCCAGGAATGACCTTTCAGAGGGGTCACTTGGGCCTGTCTCTGGCTCTGTTACAATCCCTTCATCTGTTAAACTAGACTCATGGCCTGAAAAATCATCCACAGAGCGGTCGTAGAACATGCTTTCCTCCGAGTCGTCCTTCAGGAAGGCTCTCTCCGTCTCTCTGCTCTGTCTCTTTCCCTTCTCCCTGTACTCTGTGCCCCTGCTGTTTAGCTTCTCCAACTGCACACTTTGTCCATCCCTCTTGCTCCTCTCCCTGTTCTCTCTCTCCCTCTCATGTTTATCCCTGTCTTTTGTGTTTTTAAACTCAGCCCCTTGAGCGGTGCTTGCCTGTTCCTCAACACTCACTCGTGCTTTCTCCTTTTCCTCATTTGTTTTCTTGACTTGGTAAAAATCTTCTTCTTGATCGTCGCCAGTCCTCTTTACGCCTACATCATCATCTTCTATAGTATTCATCTGGCAAATATCTCGAATTACCTGCCTGGCTTCCTGCACATACCTCTCCTGCAATGGAGTTGGCATCCCCTCCTCATCATCATCAAATCCATAATCCCTCATTCTTTGTCGTCTTCCAATGCCAAAATCACCCCCATCACTTTCTACTTCCCTCTCTGACACCAACACCCTCCCTCCATCACCCTCTCCGTTCAAATCAAGCTGCTGCTCAGAAGAGCTCCTCTTCGTGGCGCCACCTGTCAAGTAACACCTCACTGCTGTCGTGGGTTTGTCTGAATAAGTGAAGGATTTTGCACGCCGCAGGGTGGCAGTTAGGTCTTTCAGTGACGGCCGACGACCAGGAGGTAGCAGATTGCCGGCTTGATTCCGTGAGCCCATCCTGTACACTGGGGACGCGTCCAAGACCCCGGATTTGTCTCCACTTGTTTTCCGCACCTTCAGCTCTGACAGGTCAGATTTCAGAAAGCTTAAGAGGGACATAGTTTCCGAGGTAATATCAGGGTTGGATATGGATATTTGGTTTTTATCATTAACCATCCCATCTCCACCTTTTTTCCTGCTTATTGCTGGACTCCTACCACCCCCAACTCCCGCCGATGCCCCACTTTCTCTGGCAAGTACACTAGATAAGGGGGTGACTGAAGGCACAATCTTGGGGCGCACCCGCACAGGGGTACGAGAGAAGTTATCCCCATGGCCAAAGCTTGGGGAACGGTACATGGTAAAATTCCCATGGTATGTTTTACTCAGCATGGACAAGGATGCAGTTCTGCTAGTTTTGCCTCCTTTTTCACCAGTGTTAAAAAACACACCTGCTGCACGGTTGCTGCAGCCAGCCTGGTCCTCCTCCTTCAGTGTCTCAGTGCTGGAGTATCGACTGCTGCAAAGTGATCCACCAGGACTAGAAACAAAAGGGGGGATATTGACCTTTGACACTCGTGATACACCAGGAAGTGCCGTGGATGTCACAGGTGAGGAGATGCGCTCCCATTGCTGCACCCTTGCTCTGTTACTGTTACTGCTGGGTTCTTCTGCAGAGTGGCTCCGAGACGCTGTTCCCGCAAATTCTCCTCCTGTGTTTTGCTGCTGTTGCCTCTCTAAATGCTCCATTGTCAAGGCCGTGTCACTGTTGCTGTCTTCTGATTCGCCATCATGATCATCGCAATCATCACGGCCTGTTGCGAAACCAGCTCCACTGACCTTCTTCTTCTTTCTAAGAGAGCGACGGCGCACTGCCTCTCGACTGTGGGGGCCTATTGAACCAGGGCTGTCCTCCTCACTGCCTGAGGATCTACCAATTCCCTTTGCACCCCACCAGCCATTTTTACTGCGTGATAAATAGCTACCTACTCGCTCAGTGGTCCCCCTTTCTCCCGCTCTGTATGAGATGGAAGGAGCTGGGGAAGAAGGAATACACCCACTGTCTCCTCCACCTCCTCTTCTTCTCCTTCTGTGCTCCTCCTCTTCGTCTCCAGAGCTAAACCTCCAGCGGGAGCTGAGAGGAGAGTCAACTCTGGCTGGGGCTCTTAGCTCCGTGGAGGGAGGTACAGTAGAGGAGGAGGTAATGGCTTTATCTGGACCTGGAGCAGAGGAGGGGGAGCAGAGGGCTGGTGTTCTAGAGGAGCTATGTGAGGAATGTAAACTATCCCTGGGCAGCCCGACCCCCTGTCTATCCCTTCTCTCCCTCACTGTCGGCCGCTGAAGAGAGGAGGAGGTGTCCAAGCTCTCCGATCGAGTCCGAGACAAAGTAGCAAGGGGTTGAAGGTCAGAACCTGGGTCAGATGTCAGCCTCTTCGTCCTCAGGGTCTTGTGGGCAGCCTCTGACTCAGTGCTGGGACTATGAGATCTGTACGGAGATGGGTTAATCCTCTGGTAGCGACTACCCCCAGTGCAACTACGGCTGCTACTGCTGCCGCTGTGAAAAGTATTTACGCCAGAAACTTTGAGACTTTGAGAGTCATGAGAACTTTGTGTCTCTAAGTCTGCCTGCTCCTCGTTTGAGTCCTGCTGGTGGTCACTTTTGTAATGAAAGTCCATACCGTGACACAAATTATCTTTAACAGTGCTTTGAACTCCAACTATACATTTCCCATGCAAAGACAGGATATTAGCTTCATTCGCAGAGCTGCAAGGCGAAAATGTGTCACGTCTGTTCGAGAGGAGAGGACTCTCACTGGGGCTGAGCTCATGTAAATGTCCTCTGCTGACTGCTTTTACATTCTCAGAAGAATCAGTCGTGTGCTTTGTACCTTGACTCTCGTCAAAAAGTTGTCTAATTTTGGTGACACTGGGCCACTTGTCAGAGTGCAGGGGAATAAAGTCAATGTGCTGTGTGACGGCGTAACTTCTGTGAGATTTACAGGGTGGGGGAACCCCTCTAATGGTAACATCCTCTTCCTCATCTGTCGTCAAAGTCTTAGGATCAGAGGGGCATGCATTGATTTGTGAATAATCTCTCTTACCGGAGTTGCTGTCAGTTGATAAACGTTTAAAATTCCGCCTCTCACTTCTCTTCTCCGAGTCCGAGCCTGAAACCGAGTCGGTTTCGGAGTGAAACTTTTGCACTTTGTTGTCCGTCAGTGACTCTGCAGCGGTGGTATCGCTCTCCTTGAAATATCCGCCGCCGCTGTCCTCGTGAAAAGATTTACAAGACGGTGACCGGTCTCTCGTGGAGCAACTAGCCCGGGGAAGAGTGCTGCTCCCCGGCGTCACTGCTGCGCCGTCTCCCGGTGAGGCTCTACGCGTCCGGGCGGAGCCGCTGCTGAACTTCTCCGTGAGCTGTCGGATGGATGGAGAAAGAGAGGAGTTTCTCTTTGGATCTGCGGTCGAGAGGCCGGCGGCGGCGGTGGTGGTGGTGGTGGTGGCAGAGATTTTGGAAACTTTTCTTGACACACTGACATTACGCGTCGCTAAGGGCTGTTCTGCTTTGCTGGGCTCCGGGGGAAGGGCGCCGCCAACTGCCTCCAGACCCTCTGATTTGTGTTGTTGCTCTTCACTCCTGCTGGCGCTCCAGGACCCCAACTTTTTGAAAGAAACGCTGCGAAACACCGCCACATTCTTCCTCTCCCTTGCTGCCATTGTTCATGTCTTTCTTTGTTCGATTTCACACACACATTTTCGCTCCACGGGAATCACAGATTCGAGCACCTTTTGGAGTTGTGGTCCATTTTCCCCCCACACGCGGACAAACGGCGTGAATACACAACAACAATAACTTTTTTTTTTAAAACGTAACTGTAGGTGAATCAAGTGGTAATCTGTTCAGTGAGTAAGTAGGTGAGCGTTGCTCCGTTATCAACACTTACATGTTGTCGATTCCCGAAACCGCATCCGTGCAGGGAGGAAAGCACTACTTTTGTTGGCCAAAACTTTCTCAACCTGTTCACAAACACAACCATCCATTGTTAATCCCTTAATATTTCCAAACTTGAGCCCCTCGTCAGGTTTAACACGCTCGCACAGGCCCGACGCATCACCCACTTCTAATTCCCCCCAAACTGTTTGTGGATTCCTTATTTTGGCATGATTTGGTTTTCCGTGACTTATGTTGTTTTTTGCATGTTAATGCCTGAGATAGGGCAGAGGGGGTGGGCGGGACTAGGGGTATAGGGGCTGTCATAGCCCCCGTCGGGGATTGAGAGGAAAAGCTTTCTTTTTTTTGTGATAAAGGGCCGATACTGTGTAATTATAGCCCATTCCTTGCGAAAAAAGACAGTAGGAGTAAGGAGTATCAGACAGAAAACCACATATTTAGAGAAGCATTTTAGACCTACACCATTTTTGTATATTACATTCATAGGAACACATCACTTTCAACACGATGCATTTCCAAGAAACAATATAAACTCGTAGCATGTCTGTCTCTTTGGAGGTAAACACTCAGAGGAAGTCAAAGAGTGATACACTTTATTTGTATCATGCTTTGGAAATGTCCAACCAATAGCTCAACTGTGGTACACTGAATGATGATGCTGGTAAATTAGAGTCAGCGTTCAACTTGTGGGGACATATAAAAAAAAAAGTTTGCGCTCATGTCCAATACGCGCTCTGTGGTGCTTCCCGTGAGGCTGTGTGGTTTAACAGGTCCTTTTGTCCCAGAGAGGACTTCTGTGTCACATTCACTCAGAGAGGAGCAGCTGACTGCAGCGCCCTCCACAGGCTGTCCTGTTAAATGCCAGGTCACTCGTGGTGGCTATTGGCTTTTTGCTAAACTCCTGACGCAATATTTAAGAGTTGCATTCAACATTCTGAACATTAATATAGCAGCAAACACATATTTGCTATGTGAAGATATAGTGGAATATAATGCCTACGTGGCAGATAAGGTAGTAGCTCCCCCTCTCTCTGTGTGTGTGTGTGTGTGTGTGTGTGTGTGTGTGTGTGTGTGTGTGTGTGTGTGTGTGTGTTATTGTTAACCAAGCTTCTCCCGGAGCATCCCCTTAGGTAAACGCTCCTTTGCCATGTTCAGTCGTTGAGATGTAATCTAAATGCTCCCGAAATATTACATCTTGCACCTGATTTTTTTCCCTATTTTCCCCATTTTGTTTGGATGCTGAGATTACATTTTTGGGATAAAGCTTTTTGCCCTATAAATTCCAAGGTGTGTGTTTCGTGTCACATTGCAATGACTTGTGGGTAATTCCCTTGGGCAAAGTCTGCATCTAATGCTGATCGACAGAAAGAGTTCAGAAAGGGCTACAAATGTCTATTCAAGAGCCCTCAAACACACACGGCGATATGACAGCGGGACAGAGGGGGAGATTGGACCGTAGGATTGTGTTAACCTGTAAATTGAAAAGTTGACTTGAGTTTGGACATTTTCAGGGTGCTGTCCTGAAAAATGTGAGTTGATAATAGAGCAACCAATTTTTCATGTCGTGAAAAAGATAATATATAGGCAACATTTTCACTGGAAAATGTAATTTTGTGTGAATGAGGAAGTGGAAGGTATTCATATAGGCTGGGTGACTTTTTTAATGTCTGTCTTTTGTGACCACAACCAAAACATCTACACAAGCAAGGAATATATATATATTTAAATTACGTCTAGATAACAAAAATACAATTCTATTCCTAATGCTACTCCGCGGTACAATATTTTACAAAAATAAGAATTGTTCAAAATAATACTGATTGACATAAATATGTTGGCACAGTGTTTAGTCATCTGAATCGCTTTAAACTGACAATAAACATGTTTCAGACAGATGTGGAGAAAATAAAAAGACATTCAAATACTCAACCAGACAGACAGACATAGACCAACAATAACTATGCATTCACATTTTGCTGAAGCCAGGAGCACAACTGTATATTACTACATTACTCAATATACATGCTGTACACACATGCACGCACGCACACACACCACACACACACACACACACACACACACACACACACACACACACACACACGTACACACATTAAGAAGACCCCGACATTTTAAGCATAGGACCTCATATTGTGGTCAAAATTCTGCTTACATTTGAAATGCATGAAATTTACAGGTTCACATTTAACCAACACATACAACCTTTTTTACCCAAATGGGCGCCAAACTCAAACCATAGTTGCATAATCAAAGCATGTGTTTAAAGCTGCCAAAAAGCTGTCAGTTCCAGTGGCTTCAGAGCAATTCAAAGGTTTTTGGCAAATTGAATGTATTCTTTTTTTAACGTATATTTTTGAGATATAGTTTTACATTTTGATATTGAATTGTCACTTCAGAGAGGGCTACACAAGTTCCTGATCTTCAGCTGGGACATATATCCAATGTATCCATTGTTTTTTCACAGTGCGTCTTTGAAAGACAAGTTGCAAATGTATATACAAATAATCAAATTCACAAACTCAGTAACTCCATTACTTTGGATAACTCCAGAAGAAATAGTAGAAGGAAGTACAATTGTATGCTCTGCATATTAGGATATTGCATCCAGTTCAAGCTATTAAAACAGTACTAAGTACTAAACATTTCACATGTACTCTAGAGTACCTCCTTAAGTAGGCATAGATGATTTTCATAAAGGGCTCTTTTCCCTTTTGTTCAATATTTATTTTATTATCTATACAACACCAAATTTTCATCAGCAGAGATGACGTCTGGGAACAGAAATCCTTATTTCATGGGAAGGGATCATATAGGAACAGGAAGTGGAAAACTGCAGGCTGAGTCTTAATTTAACTCTGCCTTAAAGTCCATAAATAGCATTTAAGTATCTAACCCTCTGATAACAACTTTTAAATGGATTAATATTGGCATTTACTTTTTAATGGGTTTCCTTCGCTGACTGGAGAGTTTAACAAAGTGAAAAATATTGTAGACTGAGGGCCTATTTTAGTGTGCTATGAGCTGGATATGGAAGTTTTCTTGGCATCAATTTATCGCTGATTCTAGTGGCTGAGATCTTGTCCTTACTGGATAACATGTTAGTGAACGTACCATCAGAAAGAGCATAGCCAGCATATTAGTGCAGCATTACAACGTTTAGGGCAGAAACCACAGAACTCTTCATATGAAAGTCTAATACACATTTCTGCACACAAGTGCTTCATGCATTTTTTATATGCAGTCATAAACAATAACAATTGCTTTGAGCTTCATGCCATAGCGGATTTTATCCCAAAAAATACTATGTATGTTTTGATCGTTCTTTTTCTTTTTCACAATTTCTTTTTACACCACATGAGACAAATCACCCATCACCTGCAGTTCCATAAACTAACAGATAATGGGGACAATGCAGGATGTGAATGCCCCAGTCTGCTGACAGTATGTATTTTATATGTGCAGCACTCTTGAATCTCAATAAGTGCCCAAGGAGGAATACATTGCGATTGCTGTGATCGTTCATTGCGAGATTACAACCTCCAATTTTCCTTTCCGAAGTCTTCTTGACACCCCAGTACCTCTAGATTTTTAGACCCTCTTAGGTGAGGTTCTTCGCTACCGTGAGCAGGTAAAAGCAAAGAGAACTTCCATTAGAACATGCACAAGGAAATTCAGCAACCAATACTTGTACTTCCTTGCAGCCTCAGAGGATCCAACCCCGCTGTCGCAAAAATACTGTTGCAGGACATGATCCAGTGTTGGCTCAAACGCTGGTGCCCTTGTTCCTGTGCGAGGTGACTTTGAGCACAAACCTTCTGGTGCTCTGGCGGTAACGTGGCTGGGTGAAGTAAAACAGAATTGGGTCCAGGAAGCTGTTCACGCTGGCAAACGGCCGGGTGCTTTTATAGATGATTGAGAACAAGTTCCTGGTCTCGCAGGGCGCACCAGGCAGAGTGCGCACCACCAGGTACACGGTCTTGGTGAAGTGAAACGGCAGGAAGCTTATGCAGAACACCGCCGCCACCACGATGATCATCCTCACCGCCTTGTCCCGCTTCTCCCCAGTCGCCATGGTGACACCCTGGTAGGTCACCGGACGGCAGAGGATGAGGGCCATCCGACAGTAGCACACCATCACGCCCATGAAAGGCAACAAGAAGCCGAGGCAGGTCAGAGCCATGCCGTAAGGATAGTAGCTCACTGAGTTCTTGGGCGTGCTTAGATCATAACACACTGTGCGGTTTCGCTGGATTCCCGTTGCAGCAAAGTGAAAAGTCGGTGCACACAGCGCGGCGACCACCAACCACACCCCTCCACAGACACACCACGCCAACCTGCGGCCGCCTTGCTTGGGCCACATCGCCATAGGATGGCAAATGCCGACATAGCGTTGCACGCTGATGCAGGTGAGGAAGAGGATGCTGCCATGCATGTTACTAAAAAAGGGAAATGAGAAAAAGAAAGTACTGTTAAGTCCAATCGTATTAAGCTGTAGTATTCGGTACTGGGTTGAGACCATGTACTCTTATTAAACTGAAAACTACTGATGGAATACTTTTAACGACTGCATACAGAGATTATTATCCAATATTCAGTATCTTACCTGTAGAACTGAAACCTGACCAGTTTACAGGTAAACTCCCCAAAGGGCCAGTAGTCATGACTGCCGTAGTTGTAGATGAGCAAAGGAAGTGACATCACATACAGGAAGTCAGCTATGGCTAAGTTGAGCATATAGATGTTGTTTTTGGAAAGATTGGGCCGGGTCTTCCATATCTTCAGTATGACAGCAGCATTAAGAGGAAGCCCGAGCAAGAAGACTAAAGTGTACACAGCAGGGAGTAATATACGTTTAAAGTCTTCCTTATAGGTGCAGCGCAGGGCGCCCGCTCCGCTGATGTTGCTAACGCTGGCGATGAAACCGTCTGCTGCTGCGTACGGCTCTGTGGGCCACGCGCTGGAAGAGAAGGAGTCCGAAGGGAAAGTTCTCGAGACAAGGGTTTCCATCCCTAAGGAGAGTGGCATCTTCACTTCCTGGAGGAGACAGGAAGAGACATGGCGGGGTCTTAACTTTGGTAAAAAGAAAAAAAAGAAAGAATTGTCTGAAATAAACACGTACAAGCAAAATCTACTAGAAATATTGAAATTCACAAGAGATAGTTCCACCTAAAATACAATTCTAAATGTGTAAGGATGTTACCGTACACACTGTGGCACAAACAACCAGTGATACACCAGTTTTACCTGAATTACACCTTAAGGATACGTTGTATTTCTATCAGTGTATTTAACAAGGACAATCCAGGTTAGCATTGTGTCATTGGAAGATGTAATGCAGCAGATGCTTTTAAATACAGGTTAAATCCAGTCAGCAAACATAGAGGTAAAACAGATTTAGCATAAAACAGTTATCTCTCTGTTCAACATGCATGTGTATGCATTAAAATGTATGTATTTCTTTAGTTCTTCATTGCCTATGTGACATATTCAAGTGTCAGTAAACACAGGCAGGGAGACACATTCCCCACCAGAGGGCGCAAGAGAACACAATGTATTCTATGTTTTACATCAACATCTTCAACATTACAGGGAAGCGGTCAACACTGGACTTTTCCTTTAACCCTTATTTTACTAGAATTAAAGTATATAAGTAATATAAACTAATATAAAGCATGTATCGCTCTTATTACTTTACAAGCTGTCAGATAGTGGGACCAGTGTCTCCCACAAGGGTCTGCAGGATAAATCTGAGGGGTCACAAGGTGGCCAAGTCATTTGTGATTTACTGCAGAATTTAATCTCCTTGGGCCTCGAAACATTACTCTATAACTCTATATTATATCAGAATGAAAGAATTTTAAAAAAAAACTTTGGTTAACTGGTTACGACTAATGGTTACAATAAACGTTGCTTCATGTAAATTGGTAAGAAGCTGAAAATCTAAAACAATCACTGAATATCAGGTCACTGTATTTTTTTAAAGTAAAATATTAACCTGCAACATGATGTATTGTAGTACTGCACCAATGCACTGTAAAAAATAAACAAAAAAACAGTGTAATATACAGTAGAACTTCACTGTAAAAAATACAGTGACAGCATATAAGACAAAACAGTATATTTTTTTGCAACCATGACATTCACAGTTAATAACTGTTTTTTAGAACTGCATTAATTCCCACCTGTGATCGTTGTTACAAGGTGGTCACGAGGTATTTAGTGGTGGTCGTACTTGCTACGTTACTAGAAAAACTGCACCAACAAATCGTGGCCCAGCCCGCCACCCATTAAAGTATGGTAATGTAATCCTTCCAACATTTTATAACAAGTGGAAGCTGGATAGCTGCAAGTTCTGTAACGAAAACCACTGCAGACTGTCTGGTCTCCCACTCACAACTCACACCGTCTGGAACACAGAGATTCCTCAACAATCCTCACTACTGCTCCCACCACAAACATCAATCATGTGCATTTGCTTCATGGCAGCATGTGGGCGAGTAAGTGATTGGCTGATGCCACTTCCTCAAAAGCCTTGTCAGACTGTGACTCATTCAAGAATAAATTCTATGTGTGTGTAAGATGTGTACATGTGCGGTGTCCTGTTAAACTGCTTAAAAATGATGTCTTTGTGTGTTTCTTTTTAAAAATGGCAGGTCTGTATGTGTTTTAAGTTAGATTCTCTGTGTGGGCGCGTGAGCAGTTTGTTGTGAGCAATGGTGACGCATGATTTCATAATTCCTGGCAGAGTGAATGAAGGACAGGAGGTGGGTGATGGAGCAGAGTGCCAACGGACCATTACACATTTCACTACAATGAGCCAATGAGCAGGCAAAGAGGACTAACAAAGGTTTTGGAGAGTGCAACGCAGTCAGCTTTATTTGCCAGTGACTCATTTCCAGTCTGATTCAGATTTTTATATTCGACGACAAGCCTGTCTCAAGAAAGGCCTACACACCAACTTTCTTGGCTATCCAAAAGCCCGAAGACGCCGTGACAGTCACTCGAAGCACACAGCTTTCTGAAGACACTGCACTTTCGAAAAGGCTTTCTGATTAACTCTGTAAATCACGCTGTCAACAGGCAGCATATTTTATGATGTAAGGGGGCTCTTGTTTTGATTGGAGGCGGCTCTTATGGTCAGCATTCGTGATCAGGCCTGCTTGTCCTCCAAGGCGGGAATCGTAACGAAGAAAAAAAAATCAATCCTTAGATGTTGGAAGATAATGATTTGATTGAAAAGCGAGGTTGAATTCCCAATGATTGGAATGTCGACTTGCAGTTAAAGTGTCAAAGAGAAGGCAGCAACACAAACCCAAACATGTTATTTACTTAACTAAAGATCTGAAATGGTCAGTGGCAGGGTTCCTTAAGTGTCCTAATAGAGTGACTGACAAACCCTAACAAGAAAACTATTGATCCACAAAGCAGGAAGAACGGCTGTGATGTGCTAACTTAAACAAGCGCAGCTGATTTCCATATTGAATATTTTCACCTCATTACCTGCACTGTGGTGCAGATAATCATATATCATTTAAGGAAGATATTGTTCATGGAAAAACAATGAAAAGTGTCAATTCCTTTTCAATGAATTAGGGAGAGGCAAAACATAAATGTAAACCCTCCTACTGACATATCCTAATGTCAGTGCTGAAACGCTGACTGAGTTTGTGTGTGTTTGATAACAGTTCATATTTTCATTCTAGAGAGCAAACAATCACAGCTCTTAGAAGTGGTTATATCACTCGCTCTGTGTGTGTGTGTGTGTGTGTGTGTGTGTGTGTGTGTGTGTGTGTGTGCCAATGATGGCTTAGTGTTGGCCCCTTGCTACTCTCCAGGCTGTATACATTTCATAATAGACATTGATCTTAGTCTAATAGCAGTGTAATAGAGAAACAAGGAAAGAAAATGTTTTTTTTTTTTTTTAAGCATTCATTTTGGAAATCACAACTATATGAATGATTTCAGAGTAAATGTTTGTTGTCAGTATATTCGAAGAAATTACATTGTCTGATACATAATGATGTGTCGGTATTAAGCAAAAGCTTCTTGCTCTTTTAAAAAGAAGTCAAAGAATATCAAATGACAGCAGCAAAAAAAAGAAAGTTGTAAGCAGGTAGTTTCCAGCCACATGTTTACTCCATTCACGACACAGCAAACGCTAATTAAAACATTGCTCATTGACCTTTAGGTGTCATAATGGGTGTGAAAGACTTATCTACTTTTGATCTATGACTCAGTGCAACCTTTTCTGCCCACATAGTTGTGGGATTATTAGCAAGCTTCCTGAAACTTGTCCCTACGTCTTCTCGTCAAACTGTATCTGTGAGAAAACACAAACATGTTCTGAAAGTTGTCAGTTGCACCACCTTGAGGGGGTTGAGGGGTTATGTAAAAATACAATCGTTTTTATCATCACTTAAGAATTTAAAATGTTCATATACACTTCTAATAAATGAAGATTTTACCATCAACTCGAAACAACTAAGTTTGAGCAGGAAAAGTGCTGTAAAATAGATTAAATATAACATAAACTGCCTGGCAACAAATTTAGTCATTAATCCTCATGAAGGTTTTTATATTCTGGGTCCACTAGTACACGTGATAATCTGCAGAAAGTCTCTTAGATACAGTGTAACGTATGCATGCAGTGTTGCACTGTGAAAAAGCCTGTTGGAGAATGCGGGCATCGATCCCGCTACCTCTCGCATGCTAAGCGAGCGCTCTCCCATTTGAGCTAATTCCCCTGCGCACTGAGCCTGTAAAAAACGTGACATGGCATCCAGAAGTACACACCCACCATGCAGACACTCTTAGTGTTACCGATGCCCGACAGGGACGCTCACTCACTCTGTTTATCGCTGACTCTCTTTCACACATGCTTTCACTCGAGAGGAATGCCGCTGCACACGTTCTGCCCTCAGGGCTGCCAAAAGGCACAGCTGAGGGTGACGAAGATTATTTATATACCTCGAATGCAAGATTGCGACTGTAATTCAGGATCAACAACTCAACATAACCCAAACAGGCACATAAATCAAACACGGCGTATAAAGCTTTAATGAGTATTGCTATTCAGCATGGGGTTTCGTTACCATCGGGGCCTTTGAACCCAGCATATGGTCACGTGAGTCGAGTCAGCTCATTGCAGTGTAGCGAGAAGTTTCATGCAGGGACCGTAGTGGCTCTGGTCACGCTGTTTTACTCCAATAGATTTTATTCTGAATATTTGCTCCTACTCTACAAAAAAGATGAATATTACTCCTTTAGAGTAACAACAATAGTAACTCCAGAAAAATATCTGTTTTTCCTTCAGTTGAAAATAGTAGAACATTTAAAAGCAAAATGGGCTGATGTTGGTGGAGAGAATAAATATTGGACGAATGAAAATCAATACTTTCGCTGCTCTGCGTCTGCTGGAGGTGTATTTGATTTTCTCCATATCAACCAGCACTGTGACATACAGACTCCTACTGAATACTGTACAAACAGACACTCTCTGTCTCTCTTATAAAACACACAAATGAAGAGAAAAATGTTGAGATGAGGACAGAGAGAGCAGGGCACAATTCATCCCTCATACTTCTGTGATCTATGCTAAGCAATGATTCATGCTCGCTAATACTCACTGTCTAATACAATACAGCTCATTTACTGACATGCACACACACAAACACACACACGAAAACCCTCTTGAATTCAGCCGTAAAGCACATTCAACTTCTGTACAGACAAATACGGAGACATGGACTTGCATGTAGAAAACATGTATGCACACAAACATAAACATCCTCTCCACTGAGATCAACAACAAACATTATTTCATTTTCCCAACTTAGATGTATGCAGCGACAGTGGATAAACACACACGCACACACACACACACATACATCATTGCATGCTGCACATGCCATAGACATTTGTCTTCATTAGTGAAAACACTTTACTAATTATTTTATCCAATACGGTGCAGGCTCGATCCATCCTGAGGACAGGCACTGTATGTGGCCATTACACAGGAGGCACTTAAAACCAATCAGCTGCACCATAAATAGACTCATAGAGAGGAAGAAGGCTGGTGTTCAACAGAGATACAGACAGACAGACAGACAGACAGATCGACAGACAGACAGACAGACAGACAGACACACAAGGAGTATAAAACAAGTGCTTGTTGCATGGGACTCGACCACAATCAGTGAACGGTCCTAGTAGACAACTTCTCCATCTCCCACATACAAAGCAGCAAACACATTGTAATTGATCCTCAACACTCTTGGACTGAATTTCTCTGAAAATTGATGTGTTTACACTGATTGTTTGATTTCCACAGAAGAGGTAGTTAAAAGTACAAATATGGACCGAAGACTTCAGCATTAATCCAGTAGAAACCAAAAGCCAGTTACTTCTAGTCTACTGGAACGTACAGATGGACAGGAGTGCCTTCTAAATTGACACGGATCACACTTGTGTCCGCGAGGTGACAGTGCACAGCTCTCTGTTGTAAATCATTTGTTGTAACTTGTAGCCCAAAATCATGTTGATGCTTGTCCTTGTGAGGATTTGGACCGATGATTTCATCAGGCCTGTAAAGACTGATAGACAGCAGCTCTGGCTGGTCTGCGTGTGACTCTTGTCAAGCTGTTGCCACACACGCAGGAAAAGAATGCAACGCTGATGAAACACATGAAATGGAGAGACAGGAGAGTAGAGCATCGGGCGCTAAACATTCTCGGTTCCTTCTTTCATGATCATCAGACTGATTTCACTTCACTCACTCATTCTGACACTGTGCTTCTGGTTCAGGTGGCAGGGAGGATGAGGGGGATTTTTGCTTGAGGTCAACTTTTCCACCGGATCTGGGCCTTCTTAAACCCCCCCCCCCTCCCCTACTATTAATGAGTGCAATGCCAGCCAGACTTAAATCACTGCACGACTTAAGAGACGTCACTGCAACAGCACTTGCAAGAAATGTATGCAGAACGATTGTTTTGCTTCGTACACACAATATACACATGTGCACACACACTGATGCAACAGCAGCCAGACAAACGGACACGTTCTCTTATGTCCTTTACACCTCTTTGTCATTACAATAACACAGGTTTACCAAAAATGCACAAACATCCCGGGGACAGGCAAATATTTCCAGCTTTTATTGTTGACCCGGCTCTTGTTTTTGCTCTTGAATGATAATTGTTATTGATTCTTTTCAATGTTGACAGAAAAAACATGTTTTCCCAAACATAAGCTGTAACTACTGGTGTTGTAATGCACACTTTTGGTGAAGCAAAGCTTACCAGAGTGGCAGGTGGCAGTTAGCCGGTGCACTGTGGTGGATGTTGTCATGGGTCCGTGGTGCAGAGGCGATGTCAATGCAGCTCTACAAGCAGAGTCAGGGAACCATGGAGACAGTACGAAAAGAAATGTCATCACTGACTGATTCCCTGATGCACCTAGACCAGAAAAACCAGATGCATCTTGGGTCATTTCCATTGAATGACCAATTTTAAGGAGAGACTTGGCTGGCATGCTCGGGACGGCCGTCTCCGAGCTTTTAATTATTTAATCGAGGAGACAATACTATGCGCTTAACCTTTTCCTGGAAACAATTTGGGCCGTGTTTTCTTTACCTCTCCGTCTCTGTGTCTATTCACAAGGGTTACATTAGTCGGTTCCCAGGCTGACCCTGGCAGAAAGGAATCTTCAGTAAAAACACGGCCACCGTGCCAAAGTCTCACGGCGAGTGAGCCAGGTCTTCACACATGACAGCCCATCCAAACATTCCTGCTTGGTACGTCTGTGATGTGACTACTCATTTTTACTCGAGATAGGTCAAGCAAATGACCAAATGACAGCACTTAATAGGAAGCAAGTGGTTTTTTCAAGCAATAATGCAAAAGATAATACCGATTTTTAACTTCTCAAAAATTAAGATTTGATGTTCCTCTTTGTTATGTGACATAACACTCCATATTTATAGGTTTTAAACCGCAGGTTGAACAAATGACAATTTGAAGATGGCACCTTTGCCCCGGGAAACTGGGATAGCTATTTTTCACCACTTTCTCCGACACAATTTTTAAAGTAATTGTAAGGAAATCTACTCTGTATGAGTGAGTGGGAGCATTGGGCAGACAGCGATATTTTTGTCACTTGATGGCATCGAATGAGGACGCTTCTTTCTGTCTCTGTATGTTCTCAGTAAAGTATGAACTTAATCTCCTGCTGTCTTATATTGTTTCTCTTTTTTCTTTTCTTTTCTTTTCCGTTCTCAATGCGAGCCCAGTGTTGTGAAACGTTGCACTGGTATTGGGTATTCATAGTTTATGCAGGTATTAAGGTTGTGCTTCATATCTGTGAAAATGCGAGTCATCATAATTCCATTCAATTCAGTTTATTTTGTATAGCCCAAAATCACAAATCTGAATTTGCCTCAGAGGGCTTTACAATCTGCACACATAGCATCCCTGTCCCGAGACCTCACATCAGATTAGGAAAAACTCCCCTAAATAAAGATGGTAAAAACCCTTTCACAGGGAAAAACTCTCCCTGGATGGACAATAGCAATGGATGTCATGTGAATAACGTAATAAAGTTACAGCACATTCATCAATATGACACATTATTCATAATGAGTAACACTACAGTGTTGCTGAAATGGAGTTCCTTAGATAACATGATCCATGAATAAGAACAAATCAAACATTAAACATGAGGTCTGGTCCGTTGTTCTTAATGCTCGTGACTCGTGATATGCATAGAATGGAACAAGAAAAGTGAAATAAATAATTCAAGATTTACAAATGAACAGACTTCTGCAAACAAGCCGTTATTTCAATATATCTCCCAGATGTCAACAAGTATAACGTGTTTGCTCAAGCTGAAAAAACAACAACAAATTCGTGGGAACAGTGGAAGTTTCCCAGAATTGATTTTATGACATTTTTCATGGCTTGAGGCTAATCATTTGATTATCATCTGGCTTCATTTTCCTTGTGAGCGTTCTGCAAAAGCAAAGCATCACATAGATGCTGTCACAAATATTCCCACCTGGTATGTGCGCAGTAGAAACCCTGTTGCCCTGAGGCGGGCCACTGTGCAGCTGGCATCAGGCTAACGCCTTGCCAGAGGGCACTGTGGTTCTGTCTTATTGGATTTCCATCATTTGGCGAGAGCAAGTTGGAGTTCACAGACACAGATCTACAAAGATATTTGCCAGAATTGGTGGCTTTGTGGTTCGTTTCAATAACGTGTTCTAGTCCCAGTTTTGTATGAGTGGTTTATTCCGATCAGTGTCTTAATAACACCTCCTCAATGCAGACATGTTTCACAAGTCCCAACAAAACGGTGAAACTGTAAATAGAGCTAACATGACATGTAGATATGATTGTAGCAAAACAAAGCCGCGCTCAGTCACACAGGGCCATGTGTCACTCCTTTCGCAAAAGAGGTAATAACCCTGTGAAGAAACAAGAACACACTTACCCAGAGTGACAGCAAAACAAATGCATAGGTGGCAACGTCAACAAGTTGACGCCATGGTACAGGACGGGTCCTGCTCCTGAGCTCTCTGTAACAACAAAGAGCAGTTCAGCTTGGAGGGAAAAAAACACCTTTGTGGGAAACAAGTGTAAATAAATGACTATCGACACGCTATGAGCTGTTTTCTCTCCTCAACGCCGAGTAAACGTGCGGTTGAAGCTCTCTTGAAGCTCTCTTCAACCACTTCTGGTTCTCTATTTCC
Source organism: Clinocottus analis (assembly GCF_023055335.1). Lineage (NCBI taxonomy): Eukaryota > Metazoa > Chordata > Actinopteri > Perciformes > Cottidae > Clinocottus > Clinocottus analis. The sequence goes on along the minus strand of NW_027175931.1, from coordinate 9,375,409 downwards.
ACACCAACCTGCTGTGAAGTCGCTCCGGTTGCTGCACGCTGCCGCCACACAGTGTTGCGGGTCACTGCTGCGGCGCTGCACAACTGCGCGCGCTCCAACTGGGCCACGCACGCGCATTGAGTCTCGCGCCTCATGGATGTGCTTGCCGGAACACGACAGCACAAGAAAAGGTTGTGCAGAGAAGTCTCGGGGCTTTAAAAACAAGCGTTCAAAGAAAACTCAAAAGTCATATAATTACCTGTAAGTATAGCAACAATATTTAGGATTCATGTTAATGGGCGGAATTCACTTTTTAAGGGTCAATGACCTTTAAGAAGCGTCAGCAAGGAGCCTGTTGTGTGAAATGAATACTGATTAAAGTTGTTAACCCCTTTGGCAAGTGGTCTTTGTATGAAGAGGGCCACTCTTTAGGATTTAGGAATCAAAGTCCACATTCACAGACGCCAACTGGTGGTGTTAAGGGAATGTGCTGCTCATCTAACATGACCAGCAGAGTTTAGTAAACACCACTGACTAGTGTAGAGGTTGAGTCTCATCTTGTTGGAATTTTATGATACTTTTATTGTTCTTGTATTTGATGTGGGAACATTGCTGTTTCCTGCTCAACATCCGGTCTCCATCAGGCTAAAAGTCCATCTGATAAGCTACAAGAACCAAAAAGCACAGAAAGTGTTTCTGTTGAACAAAGGCCTTCGTGTGAAAGGAAATGGTTGAAGCTGCTGCACCTATGCGCCGTGTCCTTAAAGATAATAACTAATAAATAACCGGATACGTGTGGCGTATTTTAGACATTTCTATTTTGAGTAACAATGTACGATACAATACGATAAACTTTATTGTCCCGCTCAGGGAAATTTGTCTTGGACTCTGCGGTGCGTCATGAATGCCTTGACAGTCACAATGACAACAAACAATACATCCTCAGCCATAACAGCATCAACAATTACATAACAGTATAGCACACATCCCATGACATAACACATACATACACGTCATAATAATACATGCTACAAAGATCACCATAATAAAAGCACTATAAAAATTATTACATAGACTTCAGCCTCAAGCAGCATTGTTAAGAAACTTAATGGAAGTTTATTGTTGTTTATTACGTTAAGTATAGACGAGCTACGGGTCTAAGTACAGTCAACAGTAGGACAACAGTGTATTAGTGAAGTAATGGCTGTGTTTTAGAACCCATCTGGAGGCTGAGAGACTGATGTATGAAGGAAACCACTGTGTGCTTTCAAATTATATAAACTTTTGCTGTAGGCCTCGAGGCTATAAGCTATGTATTCTCGCTTTTTTCTTCAGTTTTATGGCCAGTTGCTTACACTAAATCAGCCTTTCAAAGTCCAATGGTTAATTATGAGCAAAGTATCAGATGTAAGTTTATTAATTAGAGAACTGTCTGTTCCCATTGTTCTTGTTCTACCCTCGTCTATATTTAATCGCTTGTTGAGTTTGATTATGAATGATTGATTTGTCAGATTCAAAGCCTGGCGCCGTATAACACTGTGGTTCAGACCATCCTGAACAAAAACGGTAAGGGATGGATCACAAAACATTCATGAGGATTGACTCAAGAGTTGATTAAGAAATCCCCCAAAAAGTCCAAGTTTAGAGTTTTTGCTCATGCGAGGGACGCACATAACTATCCTGTTTATGAGCTTGAATTCAAGCCAAGGTTAGTGTTCACTGGAAGAAGCCACTCCTGGGCCTGGGAGAAAAACAAGAACACTGATTATCTGTCAGACACTTGAACCGAGTCAGTAGACACAAGGACGTTGGCTTCCATTATCCTATCCTCGAGCACACACTGACAGGACTGCTAAAAATGCTAAAAACTAAAACATCTGCACATAGAAACCCCCTGAACCTTGAACTGATGCGGCACAAAAGTCCCTCACAGGTGTAAAGATATGATGAACCGAATAGCTTAAATGTATGTATGTTATGGCCAACTGTAGGAAATATAACGCATGTAAGACAACTGATAGCAAGAATGAAGAAATGGAATAGGAACAAGTCACTTTGATGATTTAAGGCACTGAGCTAGCTTTCCGTCTGTTAGACATGTTGAAACAGATACATGTGCATACAGGGAAGTAAGTTCAGTTCCCTTCAGAAACTACTTGCCCAAAGCTTAATCAGCAAATTTTGTAATGATTATGAAGTATCGTAAGAGCTGAAACAGCTCTGATTCAACAAGTCATTTCAGGCCTCCTCACTTCTTTGTCCTGTGCGATAGCGAAACTTTAAGAAAAGCTCAAGTGAAACACGTCCTTGTGAAGGGGTGCTGTGGTAGAGTGGACCTGGTCTTTATTTAGCAAAAGCCATGTCCTCAGAAGTCTGGAAGTGTGCTGCACAAACCAACCTGGACTGTTGTGGTGCATTTCAGACATGCAAGTTGCATCACAATACCACAATAGGAATTTAATTTCAGGCGCATCTCTGCTTTCTTCACGGCCGAGGCAACCGACACACTTTTGATTGGACGACACCATAAATTCTTTTATTTTGCACCGCTCACGTGATAGCTGTCACGTCTTCGTGTGTGGTTTCCCCCCCAAAACATTTTTCTTGGAAAATATTCTGCTGACCCTTAAGATTGTGTACAACACTTGAGCTAAAGTCTTCATTTCAAACGTTCACACGCCATCAGGAGCCTGGAAATGCCCTGCGAGGCAGAATGTGATGCGTCTGGTTTCCTCAGGTTGTCACCAACTTTAAAATCCCTGAAACAACTGACTCACATTAGGGCTACTGCGTATGATTATGTGTCTGTGCACAGTTTGCCCAGGACTGCTTGAGCAAGTCCACTCCAGCAGGATGTTATGATTCGCCAGATGTCTGCTGAAAGAGCCGTGTGTATTTAGGTTGAGTCGGTTGAATGTTCCTGCAGCGTGCAGAGCCAGTTATATATTTTAATGAGTTATTATTTAAGAAACTGGAGAGAAGAGACACAAACTTAATTTCAAGATAAGTTCTTATAAGGTGTTAATTTGCAGGAAGTGAGATTCCTTCATTCTATTATCAGATATAGGAAGCAAAATGATGGTGAAATAGCGGCGTATAAAAAATAACAAAACAAATGTTTATTTATTAAAGGTGATTGTAAGATGATCTCTTGTTGATTGTATGATTACATTCTGTTGGCAGACTTATAAAGATACTGACTGGGAGAAAACAACACATGAGTAACACTTGCCATAATCATGCAAAAGATTAACAAACATCAAGCAGAAAGAAAAAACATTCTGCGATTTAATAAAAAAGAAAGCTAAACGGACTAAGAAACAAAATGCAGAGCTAAAGCTGCAGACGCACTGATGCAGGAGGAGTCGTTATCTGGAGCTGTGGGCCATGTGTTGCCTGCAGGATCCCAGCGGATGAATCAAGTCATTAGTTCATTAGTTAGTCATTAAGGAGCCTCTATGGCAGGGGTGTCAAACATCCGGCCCGCCAGGCTGTTCAATCCCAAAAAAAAGAAAACTTTTTTTTTTTTTAAGTACAAAATTAGCAGAGCTGGGATTCAAACCTCTGATCCTCTGCTTACACGACAGACATGCAAACCATTGATCCACAGTCACAGTTGATGTGAGCACTGATATTGTGTTAGAAGTCGTTAAACATGGATCACGTCATGAAAGTGGCGTCACAAACGTGTCACAAAGCGAGGGAATCTACAGAGGAGCGCCCAGGCAGATAAACAGACGGCTGATGTCTGAATTTATGGTCTTTATGTTTCTAGGTAATTGTTGAAAGTCCTTAAAATAGAGTTTATCATCCAAAAACTTTCACCAATGATTTGAACATAGAGAAACATTGCCGTTAATTATGCGTTATTATGCTGTGATTTAACTGGTCCGGCCCACTTGAGATCGAAATGGGCAGCATGTGGCCCCTTCACTAAAAGGAGTTTGACACCCCTGATCTATGGGTACTATGGTCAATATCATCAACACTTGTGGCCTCAACTACAATCGGACATGTTACATAGAAATGAATGCTCTTCCTCGTTTATTTTAAACATGCTACATACATGTACTCCGTTTCATTCATGTTGGCTCGTATTAATTTACTCTTTTACATACATGAATATGCCTAAATCGGAAAATCCTTCATCATTGAAGTGAGACTTGAGTGAAGAAATACATATTACCTCTTGAAGGGACGGTTGAATTTAAAAAGGAATAAACCATGCTTTTTCTCAGCAAGACATTTTTATCGTCTTGCTTGTAGTGATTTCAATGTGTTCAGATTGATGGAATGATCATACTGTGGCATCGATTAAAGCTCCGAAAGCCTGCATGTATGTGTGAATGAATGACGTTGAGTAAGGAATAAACCAGATAAGACCAGTTAACAGAGAGAGTACAAGCACTTTGCATGCGACTCAATTTGTAACACACGTTTCTCAGTTATCTGACTGCAAAATACTTCTTGATGTTTTATATATTTAATAATTGAAATAAAATGGATTACCGTTAAAACATGATGACATGCAACAGGGTGTGTGTGTGTGTGTGTTTGGTGGGGCATTGTCCATAAAAGAGGTGTGTGTGTGTGCGTCAGTGTTTGTTCAATGCTTTTATCTGGATGAGTGGTGCTCAGTATTGCTCAATCCAGTCGGCTGTCTGCAGATGAATGTACCGAGAAGTGAAAGAGTGAGTGTTCTTCGCCACGAAGGAAACGCCACTTTGTGCTTTTTCGTCTTGAACGACAATAATGAACGCTCAGTCGGTGTGTGTCCGTTCCTGAAACGGGACAAAGAGAGGCACAGGCGGCAACTCTTTAATGTGTCATCAATGGGGAACTCTAGAACACGATTTACGTATTTAAGTCGGTATTGTGAGGAGGCTCGGACACGCAGGTTCACATTTCACTCACCAACCCCTCCTGTCATAAGAAAAGCCGTCATCTCAGCCCCTCCAGAGGCTCTCTGTTGAAGACATCGAAGGTATGTCTGGTGTGGAGGTTGGATCCATCGTGTGAGATACACATGCATACATATTCATATACATCTTTTTTTTTTTTCTTCTGACCAACCTTTATCCGTGGATGTCATGCATAATTTAATCATGTTTGCTAACTTGCTAAAATGGAACATCAGTTAAAAATAGATTATTGACCTTTCCGACACTTGACAATATACTCTCACCCCAAATTAAACACTAATCAACATGTATAAAGCTGCTCTAGCTTCCTATTTGCGTGACATTGGAACAAACTTGTCTTTCGTTGGAGACGGACAAATAAAATTAAGATGAGCCACACACTTTCAGGGAAATGTGTGTGAATCCCATTTAAGGGCAATATTTTCCTATGATGTATAATACATCTTCCATGGAGATTGTGACTCATGCAGAGATTTACAAAATGCCAAACATAAAAAGAAGCACGCCCCTTTCACAGAGCAGGCGCTGTGTTTTCATGGATTACGTTGTTGTGCAATCACTTCTGTAAATACTACATAAACAGATGTACTTTCGGACGATAGGACACGTCTTTCACACTGGGTAAACATTTGAGTTTTTTTATTTTATTATCATGGGATGTCTATTAAGACATTTGTTTCCAGATTAAGGGAAGAAAAGATATCTGAATCAATTCTGAATAAAAAAAAAGGTCAAACAAAACAATCTTCCTTTTATAGGAAAATTTTAATAGTTATTCAATGTTCTACATTTTACAGTAAATATACAATTACAAACTTGGCTTAGTTATAGTACTAGATCACTAACTGATCTTAAAAAAAAAAAAAAAAAAACCTCAACAACAAAAAAATAAGAAAATCATAAAAGAAAAAAAAAGAAAAGAAATAAAAATTAAAAACAGATTTACACTTCATATCACAAGCCTGACGCTGGTCCTTCACTCTGGACCAAATAGCTAACATACAGTTCACTTCTCTCAACGCTGAACAGACGTTGGGCTTCAGTTTCAAACACAACCTTACGGTAACAGATATACCATAGCATGTGCAAACTGGGTACCAAACTAAAACTTCCAAAGATGTTTTTTTTCTTCCTAATACTCATTCAGAGGGGGTTGGGTGAAGGGGTGATGGGGGAGGGGAATACAAGTATGTTTTTCTTTTTTTGGAAGACAAGGAATTTCCACTTTTTGCATCACATTTAGAGTCAAATTAAAACAAAGATATCTCTGACAAAATCAAAATTAAAAAGCTGCAGCAGAACATCAAAGACATTTAAGAGCCTACTATGCACTGTGATAGTAGTGTTTTAATTTATTCTTGTGAAAATAACTAAGACTTAGCAACGGCAAGGCAAAAAGAAGAGAGGGAAGATAGAGAGGAAGGGCATTATGAATGGTTCTGGTTGCATTAAAAATGATAACCTTTCAACGTTTAAAAATGTCATCGCTGACAGAGTGACAGTGGAAACAAAAAAGAAGATAAGACAACTTTGCACCCGCTCCCAAAAAAAAAGATAACACACCACAGTCCAACTGTCCATTTCCACTTAAGTGCAAATTGAAACAAGTGAGAAGCAAGGAATGAGGTGAAAAGAGGAAGCAGTTTCACCACCTTAAAAAACAAAACTGTGGGAGTCTTTTACTTTACTATCCCAATGCTCTCCATCTGCCGAGCATCCACAAGAATTACCCTTTTTAAGGGCATTGGTCCATGGCCCAAGACAAAAAACTCTTATTAGCAATCAAATAAAAACAGTATTTGTTGTCTAAAATTGCTTCTTTTTTTTTAAATGTCTGGATCTGGAGAAAAAAAAATCTTAGTGCTCAAAATATGACATCCAATTATGATTCTTAGATGTAAATGACACTTAGAAATGATTCATTAAAAATTTTGGCTCAAAGCCTTGAACCAGTGTGGCCACTTCCAGACTTTGTCACGGGCGACATCTAGTGTTTAAAAATGTAGATTTCCAAATTAGACTAAAAAAAGACAATCGTAAAGTTAAATATGAGCTGGGTGAGGGTCGCAAAGGTCGGACTGATGGCACATGAAGACCAAAACATCCCAGAGCAGAGGAGCATAAGAGGGAGCGGAACATATGATCAGACATCATTTTGCATCCTTAAATGAAATAAAAACAAATTGTTTGAATGGTTGGAGGGATGCAAAATGGCCCCTGAAGTGAAAACAGGGTAAACACAGATGATACAGTAAGAAAGAGAAGTGAGAAAGGCATTACGCACCAACAACAACGTGAGGAATAGGACAGTAATAGGAAAACACAGATTCACAGGAAGCGAGACATAACAAGGACTCAGAATTCACCAGTTACTTAGGAGAACTAATATTTACTTAACAATCGTGAAATATGGCACAGCGCAAAGGGCATGGGGGCTGAGGGTTTTCAATCATTGCATCTTTTCACCCACAGAACAGAAACGGACGACAACAAGCCGTCCATTTCCGTTCCGTCATTAATGCTCCGCGTTCTCAAGGCCTGCCAATTCAGGCAACAATTCAAAACGTGCGATTTGGTGACGAGAATTTCCACAAGTTTGTTGACAGACCTCGTCTTAACGTCTCACCTTTCTCAGCGGCCGATATGTAGAGGACAGGGATGCAGAAGAGGTCAAAATATATATATATTAAAAGCACAAACAGTAGCTGCCACACTGATGCAACCATGCTTAGCTAGAAATACATAACTGTACCACTTGTTGTATAAATATACTGCGCTTTTTTTTTCTTCTTCAAACTTAGAGATCCAATGCTATAGTGAAATACACCGGAATATTATGCATACCCATTGCGCTCAATTGACCAGAGTGAAAGAAAAAAAAACAACATAAGACTTAATTGAGAAATACTGACAGAAGTAGTGGTTGGTTAAATAAATCGTCAAGGAGGAACATTACTGCTGTCGCAAGAAAACACACTTTGTCTTCTTTTCAATTGAACTGACTGGAATTTGAATGTACACGATCTTTACGTAGTGGGAACACGACCCAGTAACATTTAACCACTTTATCTTCTAATGGGTTGTTTGAAAAATGAGGCTCAAAGTTTGACGGTTTTCCTCCGACAGCGGCTTTATGCAATATCTTATTGAGAATGAACCTACTAGTGTACAAACATCTGGACTAAGAATACCTCAAACATTCAACCGTATTGTTTTATTTTTACTTACAATATAAATTGCTTCTTCCTCCCTCCTGCACTACAGAGCCTAGGTACCTGTTACTTAGCGTTACATTAGTCATCAAGTTTGTTTTATGTTGTGCAATATTCCTCACAAAGTTATTCAATACCCAAATTGTTGATATGTTCTACTTCACTTCTTAGCAGTAACTGTAATAATAATTGAATGGAGGCTGCATACAGAGCCTGCAATCCATATTTAACGATTACAATAATAAGCATTTAAAAAAAATCAATTCAAAACGCTGATTACTGTATGTTAACAGTTGGAGGCGTTCCCTCTTATTTTATTGCAATATCAAACCACTTCATCTATATACCCGCACAGTAAATGCTTTTGTCATACAAATCTGTACTCTGATTATGAAGTCGTTTTATCAATCTTTTTGTGTGTGTGTAAATCCTGAAATAATAAAATATTATTTATTACCTAAGTATCACCTAAATATTAAACCCCACAACCACTACATAGTATGTTTGTAGTGTTAAGATGGGTCATCAAACTGCCTTTGAACATAACATGAATTGATAGGTATGAGCATAAAAAAGGCAACAGAAAATGGCTGTACATGGTCCATGTACATGGTCCATGTCTCATTGGCTCAAATATTATCCTCAGCTGATGACCATCAAGGTTATGCTGGATATTTCTTTTTTTCCTTTAAAAAAAAAAAGAAAAAATGAAGAATAGTGTTTAAAATGTAGTCAGTCAAAGCAGATATGTGTCCTTTGCAGAAATGTGAACAAACAAAAAATTGAAAAAAAAATGGGATTCATCTTTTTCATAAAAATGCGAAAAGTCTAAAAAGTCAACTGGACCGAAAAAGAGGCTGAGTGACACTGCGTCATCACGGCTCTTCACCCTTGCTAAAGCGTCCTAAATTCCTTTAACTTGTTGTAGCCATGAACACAAAAACCAGCACCTTTTTGACTACAGTCCTCTTGTAATTCGTAATTGTAAATCCCACAAAATTAAAAAAAAAGTTGACCCAAATTCAGAAAAAAAATCATCACTATGACATGGACCAGCCAGGCAAACGCACATCAACGCCCTCCGATTGGCCACAATATCTTCCTAAATGTGGTGCACGACGACACGTCATGGGTTTGGTCGTTTCATCACTCGCACAACTGTGGAATGGACTTGTGGATGGAAGTCTACCCATCTACCAGCACATGTGTTTGACTGGTCCATAAGTAACTGGATGCTCAAGAGTCTGGATTTCTACTTGTTGAGTGTTTGGTTACAAAGTCCTTGCCTGGAAGAAGGGAGGAAGGAGGAGGCGATGTAGTCGCAGTAAGGAATCAATGTACAATACACGTTAGTGCAAAATGGCAGAGTATTTGTGTGGTCTCTTGCAGGTGAGAGGTCACAAACTCAAATGTCTTGTACCTTGAAATAAAAAAAACCCAGACTGCGAATATGTGATCTCCTCCTCCCTCCTTGTCGTCTGATCTCCTCGTCGTGTCCCGCTCTCCTCTCTTTGCGCCAACACAATCCCTTTAAACTCCTTCTCTGCTGCCTGCCATGCACAACCCTAGATATCCATGTCATATCCGTGTATATGTGTGTGTGTGTTTGCTTCTGTGTGTCGATCAGTAACATCATAACTGGAAGGTATTGTGCAGTAAGTGCCACTAAGTGATCATGTGTTTTCCAACGCAACACAGGAGCCCCTGTGTGTATGTGAGAGAAAGTAAGCATGAACACCCACGCTGTTGACACAGTTATTATAAATATTCGTACATTTTCTAAACGCATTGACTTACGCTAAAGTTAAGATTCCAATAGTGCCACAACATACTAGCCTGCATAGTATGTGATGTAAGTGATGTTTTCTTTGTGTATACTACTCAAATGTGGACACGCAGCAGGATGGGTGATGGTCAATAAGCGCTCTGCTCATAGCACTCACATGGAGATGTCACGACAGGGATTATGGACCGACTACTGCCAGACCAACAGCTACGCGCTGGAAGACGAGTGAGATTAAACTGAAAAAGTGGATAAAAAGGATAAAGAGAAAGGAGGAACAAAACAGGTAGAATGAAGTTGAACGTGTTCAAAAGAAGGAATAAAAAAAACCTTAAATAACCCAGAAAACTAAATTGCTCATAATGTTAAAAACCCTGTGCTGATATCTAGTTGTTAAAACTTTGGCAGCATAAGTCAATAAGTCTTTGTAGTGACCGATAGAGATGATAATGAGGAATGAGTGCCCAATATATTCCAGCCGACTGAGCAGCAGCAGCAGGAAGGACCACACACACCAGCACAACACAGAAACAGGAGCAAATGACACCCGTGATTGGTCAAGAGTCCTTCTGGAGTTCCAATGACAGACACATAAAAAAAATAATAAAAAAGATGAGGCGATAAAACAAAAATAAAATAACCATAGAAAATAAGGTAATGACTGGTTGGCAAATGAACAGAGAAAAATAAAAGCAGCTTTTGTAAAAACGTTAGAGAATGTCGCATACTAACAATAACAATAATAGTAAAGTGGCTGTTGCACTTTAGTTTTGTTCTTGCAGACAGGTGCCGAGTTCCCATGGTTACCATTGAGAGCTCGTGTAAGATTTGAGCAGTTGCATACGATGGTGGACTCCAGATCTGATGGGAAAGAAAAGCAGAAGTACGCTTTAGTGATTGATTTTAAAAGGCGGCCTCAGACCACAGAGTAAGAAATGTGAGGCAGCGCAGTTTGATCGAGTCTAAAAGGAACAATGAAAAGGAGGAGAGGGGATGATGCGTGAGAGAAAATTAGGGTGAAGAACATCTCAAACAGCAGGTGGGGGGAAACTCACATGATGGTTGGGCTCTACCAGTGAGGCGGTACATAGCTGTACCCAGGTGTCCCTTGGGGCCTGTAGGTTGGCACAGTAACGGGGTGTCCTCCGATCTGGGCGTGCTGGGGCGTTGTCAACAGGGTCCCTACGGGAAGGAAACAGCACCACTGACAGGTCATTTTATTATCTGGATTATAAAATCACTTCAAGTGATTAAAAATGAACCCACAATGTATGTTTTGTATACCATATTCTTCGAAGCTCATATATATTAACTTTAATACTACAAGAGGGCGCCCCATTTCACTTTTTTTTTTCACGTCAGTTAACTGTACTGGTCATACAGAAATGTTTTAAAATTTTAAAAACACAAACGTTTGTCAGTGTCAGCTGCAGCTGACAACCCGACTTAGAGAAGACGCGGGCTGTTACCGTCCGCGGACCCGGCGCGACGGGGGCTGTTACCGTCCCAGCCACATTGCGTGCCGTTACCGGTACCTTCGGGCAAGCAGTCTTCAGACTGGTACCGGCCCGTTACCGGCACATCAACCTCACACTTCACCCCAAGTGTAAATACAAATAAGTTACCGACCTATTTTGATTCATCAAATCACGAAATAACCAAATGGATCTAAGGAACCAATTATAATTATTGATACTCCAATGACCTATCAATGTTTGGTCTATTAAATGACAAAAAAGGGCCAACATAAGTTATCAGAGCTCTTGATGGTGGCTGAAGATGTGTTGTGTTCAACCAACAGTCCAAAGCTAAAATATATATATTCACTTTCTTATCGTTGAAGATTGAAAATATCAAATGTGAATATTTGCTTGGTTTATTGAACAAGATCACTTTTTGCAATTTTGGCAAAAACAATATCTATCAAATTGATGATCAAAATAGTTTAGCGTTAGCCATTTAGTTGTCAATCAACTAATCATATATTTGAAATTAATGTTTTTCCCCAGCTATAGTTTGCAAATCTGCCAAAACAAAAGAGAACTCTTCCAACAACATTTCCATAAACATTTGGTAAGCAACATAGTCAAAGACAGAACAGGGAAGACATCACAGCCATTAGTCATCAAGTCATGTCTGACAACTGAAAGAAATAAACATTTTGGTCTCGGTGGTTGTCGTCTTACCTGCACTCATGGCCATGGTTGTCCCGGCGACCATGCCCATGGCGGCCATACCGTTGTTGCGAGGAGCGTTTACAGGGACGGGGGCCGGGTAGAGGGCCGTGGAGGGCATGCTGTTAGGCTGCACCACAGTGGTGTGATGGATCACATGTGGCTGAGCTGCATACACTGGCTGTGTATAGTACGCTCCCTGTCAGGAGGGACACAGGAAACGGTTGGTGAAGCGGAGGGTGTGCATTTGTGTGTGACATTTAAATGTTTAATTTTTTTTGATGGAACTTTAAGATGAACTACTCGGGAATGACTCACACACTGCTGGAACAAGCAAAGTAGACCGAAAACCTCCTGCTTCTGCATTTTCCCACTCGTAGTCGGTTTAATTTGTGTAAATGCAAACTTTGACATTTAGGTCAAAGTTTCGTTTGAGAGTTCCACTTCTGGGTCTCCTTGAGACTATAAACAGATTCTTTCAGTTCAAAATCAAAGACTTCTCTTTCAGTCTGCACATCCACACACTTGTTTTAAGCTGAAACCCAGAACTACGAACTCACATGTATTGTACGTATTATGTATGTATTATTACATATGTATCGTCTTATTGCTTCACTCAATTGTACCAAAATGCTTAAAACAGGGTTCTTACACATTTTGACTAATGGATTTCCATGACTTTTAACAAAATTTCATGACCAAACATTTTGTGAAATCTTGGTATATACACACATGAAAAATTGAGAAAATGTAGTATTTAAACGAACACTGAGAATTACAAAGCATACAGTATAGCATAAATGACACAAATGAATGATAGACATGCATATAAAATTACATAGACCCTTTGCGTCAACACGTTGGACAACGTGAGACTCTTGAAGTGGGGCATGGGCCCGAACGAGCAGAGATACGAGCATTTGCTTTCGCCACAAGCAAATTGTGCCGCGATCTGGCTATCAGGGAACATCCGGCAAAAGAGCAGACTGGCATCTTCGGATGATTTAAAAGAAAAATGTGACTTGGCAACCTTTAGTGCCCACATTACCTCCGCAGTGAGAACATAATTTTTCGTCACAGCGCCATCGGTTAACGCCGTCTGCTTCTTGGCTGAAGCAATCAGCGCGCTCGGCGTAGCAGTTGCCGTGGCCGCTGTGGCGAAAAGGCCGGAGATAGGGGTCACTGTAGCTCCGCTAGCAGCAGCGCTCCGATGTCGGCTTCTCTTGGCATGGCTAGTTAATGCCGCCTCTCCCATGTTCGAAATTTCAAACGATTTGCCTCCACACTACCTGCATTTTGCTCTTTGTCGGTTGTAACCCATGCTTTGTATTTATCCATATTAGGGCCGCAACCAACGATTATTTTATTAATCGATTAACACTCAATGTATCAACGGATAACTTAGGGACTGCACTTTACCTAAACAAAGGTTGCTAATTAGATATGGAACTACAAATCCCAGCAACACTTCCTCTGCATGAAGCCTCATTATGTCGGACTGTTGAACGCAGGTCTGCGTTCTGCACCTCAGAGGAGATGTTTACGCGTTGCTTCTCTTTAAGCCTCCGCGGTATTTTAAAACGAAGACGTTATCTAAGCCAACAGTGCGGCTCAAACAGGGAGAATGAACAACTAGCTAGCGAGCTAACAACAACGGTTAGCCTAGCTGTTAAGTTATCGTACATGCAACACGACTATGCAGTGACATACGAGAGGATACAGGGCTGCATGTCACGTGTTAAGGTGCGTTCACTCGCAGCGCGAATAATTCATACTGCGAGTATGAGAGCGTATGCCTGCTTATATCTTCTTTCATTTAAAAGCTGCATATTAAATTATTTAAAACTCAGCGTAAATGAACAACATGAACATATGAATATAACAAATTTCCATGACTTTTCGGATTTTATTTTTTCCATGACTTTTCCGGGCCTGGAAATTAGCATTTTAAAATTCCATGACTTTTCCAGGTTTTTTATGACCGTACAAACCCCGTTAAAAGCATATTCAACTAACCAGATACAATGTGCACATATTTACCAAAGTGATTGTGTTAAATGTCAACTGAACAGGTGCAACACAATCAATCTCATCAACATTTTCCAGTAGCAGAGAACGGCGTGCGTCTCCAATGTCATGTCAGTTGGAATTCAGTATCCATACCTGTGCGTATAGGTTCTGCTGAGGGTAGGCACTGCGGATGGGGTACATGGCTGTTGGGTACGGGGTGGGGCTGGGAGTGTAGGGAGGGGGCGCTCCATTTGACTGAGTGGGAGGCACTTTGTATTGGGTGCCTGCTGAAGTATATCCTAAAAACAGGAAAGAGCAGAGAGAAAGATTTTAAAATACATTCAAGAGTAACACACCGTATCACTAATCTCATGATTAAGATGATAGGGGATAATTATCTGAGGGTGCTTCACTACAATAGACTCCTTTCACATAGAAGTTGTCATGTACTCTATTGTTAATTAGAAGAGAAAAAAACAACGATTATAGCCGCTTCAAGCTATCATAATTCATCATGTAGGGACTGGATGTTTTTTCTTAACTGATCAGTTGGATGTCATAAATTGACAAAAGATATAATACAAATACTATCGTTTGGGTTTGTAGCGAGGCCGCAGTATCGTGCGTTTGATGAATAACTATTCTTGTATAAATATTTCCTGAATAAAAGCAGGCTTGTATGCGGACCTGTACAAAAACATTGTGATAATCAATATTTTGATTTTCCAAGAAAAATATCTGTCATAGGACTGCTGCATCTTCTCCAAAAGGTCAGTTGGCTGCTTTCCCGGGTCTTATATATTGTAAAATGTTATGTTTTCGGGATCTAAATTGTTGCCGCTTGGACAAAACAATATTTTATGATGAATTTTAGACCAAACGATAATCATTAGTTGCAGCCTTATTGAGACATTTCTTTCTTTGGCATTTCCTACATAATCCACCAGATGGGGGACTAGTGCCATCTTTATATGGGTCTAAAGACTCAAAACAAGCCAAAGGTTTTGTGTAACATGTAAAAAATGTCCCATAATGTTTAAAGATGACATTAGTGTCATCTTTACACAAATTAGTGACATATTTAAACTAGAGTTTAGTTTTAGAGTCAACGCATAGGGAGCATAATAACTTTTTTATGGACAATATACTGTCAAGCATCCGACCAACCTTTGTGGAACACACAATTTAAGTGAAGCCACCATTGAACACTCCTCTTTTGACACTACATCAAAAGGGTTGAAAAGCACAAGGTGTACTGTAGGACAGTGAAGGCATCTCTGATTCAGACCACTGCATTAATGTCTGCTGTTATCTGGGCTCTGCGCTGTGTGGTGCAGTACTGCTGAGCCGCCACCTGGAGGAGCCTGAAGGTCAAACATGCTACTAGCTAGTTGCTGCTGTGGAGCCTATGAAAGCCCTTCTCACACAAGGACAAGGGAACAAAGAGATGCTGGAGCTGTTATGTGCGTCTAAAAGTGTGTGTGTGTGTGTGTGTGTGTGAGTGTGTGAGTGTGTGTGTGTGTGTACACACTCTCGCACAGACACACACGTTTTCAGCGCATTAGAGGACAATGGTGTGTGACACTTAGACAAGAACCCTGCTGATAGAAAATGGTTTGTCTATTCAATAGTCATGAGAAATAATGACATTGTCTAGGGCACGTTTTAAAATCGGACCATAGCTAGCTTGTCTGGAAGTTGATGTTTGTCTGGGAGACAAAATCTAAAGATTTTAAATTTCACCAAACATTAGGCAACGCAGAACGCATAAAATTAAATGTGCAGTTAAATCTTACTACTGCCGATTAAAAATAAATAAACTGAACAAAAGAAAAAAACAACTCAATAATGTGGTTCTTTTGTTAAAAAAAAAAAAAAAAAGGTAAGGCTTGCCAAAGCATACCTGATATTTTGAGAGACTTCCAAAAGATAAGGGGAGGGGGGAGGGGACGAGAGGAGAGGGGGTTCAAAAGCAGCCCAGATGAAATCTACAAACACACCCTGCTTTAGTAGGATACTTAAAATTCAGGAGAATACTAAGGAAACAATTCCAGTTGCTATTCCCCTCCCATTTGTTGAGTAATACTTTAAAAATATGCTTTTATATAGGTGATGCTTTCCAAGACAAACTTCACTCATATTATAACAAATGTCACCGTTTTAGAATTTGACATTATACAAGCCCATCCCTTTGTTCTCAGCAACGGACTAGACAAGAATTTGTCGTTTTGTGCTTTCAAAATCATAAATATTGATGTCTGCCTAAATCATTTTCATACAACCTAAATAACTGTGTAATCAAACAAGAAATGAAGTCGTCCTATAAATGGCCTTGAAGAGACAAGACTGACAAAGAGGCAAGCGGTAATTAATCTGTGGTCATGTAACACTATACAGCAGGTAACCCAAGTTTTACAGGTAAAAAGAAAAATCACAGTAACATAGCTCTCGACTCTAATTATTCAGTTATCGATTGCCAAATTGGTATTTGCCAACTGAAGTCACTACTAAATAAATGTTTAATTTAAAACACAAGCTTTATCTTTGAATTACTCCTCTATTGGGCCCAGACTGTGTTTCTAGGGTGAACAGTTCAAGACTCCACCACACTAAACTAATCTATATCTATATCTATATCTATACAGACACCCCATATCTGGAGAGCACTGAGACAACTGCTATTCCCATCTGCCATGGGGAGCAGACACTGAGCCCCAGCCGAGAACGTATCTGCTGCTATACGGCTACTGGCAGCTGTTCGTGGCTAGCTTCCACTCCTTCACCATCAATGCTGTTTAGGTTAAGATAACACAGACTTCACATCAACCTGCGTTTAGCTCTAAACAACCTTCGTCGCTCAAAATATTCTGCGATAATACACATTATAAAAGCGTGATTGATTGTTGTATTTCATACATTTCTGGTTGACAACAAAATGTTAACGACAAATAAGTCCTTTAAAAACATTATTTGTATGTGGGGAAACATTATTATTATGTGGGGAAACATTATTTGCATAATCGAGCATGAACTCACTGTAGCTCTGTGGATCAGCAGTTGTGAGATCAACCGATTTCAAATTTAAATGTGTAATTTATTCAACACATTACGTGTTTTCCCAGCCTCAACCTAAACACTGACTAGCTTTAATTAAACACAAACACTTTACTCGCTTATAAGTGTGAAATGTATGATTACTCATCAAAAGCATAAACATATTTATGAAAGTTATTCAAGATAGATTGTTGGCACGTTTATTGACTGTTCAAGGCGGTTCATTTTATACATATATCAAAAACACTGTTTAAAGTTTTTCAGTAGCCCTGGCAGCATTTACAAATAAACTAGTAAAAGCTATCTTTGTAAGGTACTCGACTCTGAAACTCAATTTCTACTAATTTTGTTAACTTTTTCGTGAGAATTTATAAACTGTTAAAACATTCCTCTTTATTTGGTTTTACTGTGGAAACTGTTTTGAGTGATCATGCCTGTTTGGCTCAAATGATTCCCGACAAGCAGATGATTATTACAACCATTATCTTTACTCCTATGAATATTAAGTAATTAACCGGACTGCCTTGCTATTTACTGAATTTTATTGACTGTTTGAAAACACAGCATAGCTGTTTTGAACTGTTCAAATTACAGCACTGTGCAAATAAATTGACTGTGCTGTGTAGGATTCAAATATACTATAATAGAGAGCAGTATGTAAAGTCAAGTTGACTGTAGGGCTGCTCAGGGGGGAATTACTAGACTGGGTAATATCTATCTACTTGACGAGGACGGCTTCAACAAGATGCTTTCCGCACTCTCACGAGCAGGCATGACTACATCTCGTTATCTGAGTTCACGACACCAAGATTTGCTGATGCATCCCGTTGTGTCGTTTTTGGGAGTTTGTAATAAGCTTTTAGTTGACTTCTTCATGAAGAGAAAATGACTTTTTCACATGATTTCAATGAGCATGCAGCAACAGCTTCAGGTAGACAGCAGGAAGCAGCCGGGATAGGCAAAAAATATAAGAGAATAAATAAATACGTATAATTACATGTATGCAAAGTCCCAAAATGAACACTATAAGAAGACTAGTAGATTACTATAAGCAAAATATTTAAACAGCATTTGTATAGAAATGATTTCGTCCAAAGATTTTTGAACCATATATGAGGTTAATCACTGTAACCATGATCACTATAGAGCGCTTTTTCTGTATTTTACATCTGTAACAGTATTGTAGAGTCACATTTGCAGAAATGATGGTTGCATTATTATTGTTTATCAAAAGAAATGTAATGTTTGATTCTCAACGGGAGCGCCATTTAAACGCTTGAGGCTTTCTGGCTCCATTTGCACATTTGTTTATATTGTAGGATTCTTTCCACATGTTTCAACTTGTATAATTTTGCTTCGCAAGTTTAATTTTTTTTTTGTATTGTGCAAATAAAGAGACAAATAGGAAACATTATCATATTCACTTAACAATTGGCAGGCAGAATAAAACACACACTTGTATTGTGTTAAAAAAAATGACAATGATGTGCAATCATCTGCATGTACCAGTGTGTCAATCTTTTCAAACAACTTCAACAGATCCCTCACACTCTCAGCCATCTTTGTGGTGTGTTTATCTCTGATTGTATTTCCCTTGAAAACTGACAAACATCCCACGAATTAACTCAAAGAATTGCAGTGTACTGACAAGCAATTTCTTCAGAGATATCACGTTGTTAAATATAAACAAAGTCATCAAATGATGTGTGTGTGTGTGTGTGTGTGTGTGTGTGTGTGTGTGTGTGTGTGTGTGTGTGTGTGTGTGCATACTAGGCCTCACCTGGTGGATACCCAGGACTGCCTGTTTGATAAAGGTTGGGTGTATAGGTGGGAGCCGCGGCCGGGTACCCTCCTGGATAGCCTGAAGAACATCACAGACAAGAGAAATATCAGAAACCATATCTGAACAAACAGAGAGGGCCACAGATGTACACAACAAAACACACACACACACACATATGCACAGGTTGGGCAGAGCAGTATTTGGATTAGAACAGGATGTGCACAGATGGCGCTCATTAAAAAAATGTCTGCACCAATAACACAGTCGGCTGAATGCATCTTACATACAGACGAGACACACCTGCCAATATGGCGTGGGAGGAGATAAATTCAGCAACACATTAGCAATGCAGGCAGACACGTGTGAGGCGCACACACACACACACACACACACACACACACACACACACACACACACACACACACACACACACACACACAGAGGAGAAAGGCAAGATCAGGGTTGGTATCGTGCGTGAGCGAAGTGCTGCTCACTGCTCACTATTATTGGCAGTCAATCTCACAAGCTCTGTTCTGTACTCTTGAGACGCGGCTATATGTAGCTTTGGCTGCAGTCAGGTGGGCCAGTCAGCAGTAACAGGTTTCATAAATATTGTCATCGGTCTATGCTGCAGCTGAGGGTTGTGATGGTTCAATAATCTGTGCTCGGCTAAATTTAATATGCCTGTGTTATAGATTGCACAAATACAAACTAAATAAATGTGGCTTTTGACAAAACAGTAAAACATCAGAGGTATAACAAGACACTTTCAAGTTAAATTCAATGTGTTTCTGGATATTTTCAATAGAACAATTTCGATAATTGACAAATATTAGTGACTCAAAACAAACTAACATCCAGAACCTTTCATAAATGATATGATAACAGACCAGACATCTGGTCTGTCAGCACATCTGGACAACCCTATAAAAACACACTGACCTATTAGGATTAAGTTGGATACATGGCTAAAGAGAGGATCGATCATGACTACTGCTCCCTACATGTACAAATATTTGTATTTGCTTTTTTTTTTTATAAAAAAAAATCTAAAATCAGTACTTAACAGCATATCTTGAAACTCCTTGCAAATGTACAAAATATGTTTTAAACCTCAAACATCGTTTCCCACATTGTCATATTTTACCTGAGCGGCATAAAAATGTCCATTTTACTAACAAACCTAATGATATAAAAACAAATACAATGCTACTCAAAAAAGAGACTTACTAAAAGACTAAAATATACAATCAACCAAGGAAAAATTATCTTCCTAAAATTGATTTTTTTACTTAAATCAGTGTAAATTATCCATCCAAGATTTTTACGACAACAAACAATAACTCTGTTTCTATATTCCTTTTGATGTCTGCTGGTCACATTGAATGTGCCATATATGGTATATTTTCTTATATTCAGAATTCAGAAGTAATTTACTATCAGTAAGATTGGAACATAGGAACGTTTATTTATTTCGGACTGTTTTATCATTTAAATGAGTTTGTATTGAGTGTTTTCGCATCAATGACACACACAAGAAGGACTGCTTACTAACTGAAGCTCATGCAGAAAAAAATTAAGTCTCAGAAAATAATCCCTGAAAAACATGCTGCTCCTCGGACTGTCGCGTGTGTCTTCACATGAACGCACATATCTATAAGCTACACAAATACTTTCATTTTAAATGTGTGTGCAACTTGTTGGTTAATACACTGTCAAAACATGCATCATTCCTGCAGGAAATTTTGATATGCAGTTCAATATCTTCCAAAAGATGGAGAGAAAGAAGCTGAAATGACATAATGGAGCAGCCAAATTAGCCCTGCTCCATGCTTCTGCATCAGGATCAAAAGAGGTCACAAGAGGCAGTCTTTATGTGGCATAACACAGTATGATGTAACAAATCTGACTTGGATGTCAAACTGTGGAGCTACTCTGCCGGGTTTCTGCTTCCTCTGACACTTTTGCCTCATTTACATATCTGATCAAACTGTTTATTGTTATGGAGGCGTTCCTCTTTCTAGTCAAATTTAGTCTTCCACAAACAGTTTATGTTCATTAAGATCCAAAAGAACAATCAGAGTTTTTTCAATGTAGGTTCTTCCATCTTCTTCGTGCATCTCATTAACACTTTTTTCACCTCCGGCACTGAAAGCCTACACTTGTTAAATAAATAAATAAAATTTAAATACTGCTTATTGTAAGTCGCTTTGGATAAAAGCATCAGCTAAATGACATGTAATGTAATGTAAATAATTACTGTGTGAAGCATTACAACTACACCTTGAGCTCAGGGTCCAGTTTCACACTCCTGCTCTGCACTCGGCATCGACTCTGCTTCATTACAAACATCAGTAACTTGCGCCAACATTTTGTGACCATAATCTCCCACCTTCCTTTACCTTATTCAATACCTTCTATCCTATATCCTTTTTCTGTCAACTGTCTTTTTCTATTGCAGCCATCATATGTCGTTTGTTAGGCTCAAAATGTAAAGGCTTTATTCAAATGCTTCGTCTCTGAAATACATTCAACAGACTTTGTGAAAAACAGATTGACTGTTGTCTTTCCATTATTTCTGGATATGATAGTGCCATAACTTACAAAACTCTATACCAACGCATGTTGTATCTTGTATGGTAAAAGGTGCACCATAATAGTAAGCATTTAGAACACTATTTTGTTAGCAGAACGATGGTGTTACTGTGTAATCTGACAGTGCAGCAATGCTCATCTATCCTTGTGGTAGTTTGTGTAGTGAGTTTCAGGTTAAATGAAACAAAAAACAAAAAAAATGGAATAACACTAATCAGTTTAAAAAAAATTAAAAATTAAAAAAGGGGATTAAAGGCAAAACTGTCTTTTCTTGTTCACTCAAAACTGAGCAGCAGTATCGTTTGTCGCTTGCAGCTATTCTTAAAAACATGTTCACAGTGGTATAGATGGCAGTGTGTGTGTGCGTGTGTGCGTCTTACCTGCAAAGGCCATGTTCTTAGGGTTTCCATATGGGGTGCCTGGCTGAACAGGGCTGTAGACTGGATTCATAGCTGAAGCTAACCTGTTCTTACTGAGAAAGAGAGAAATAGACAGTGTGGCAAAGAGGGCAGGGGGATAAGAGAAGACAAAAGACAAATAGAGGAGAGAGGGAGACGTAAGCCGTGTAAATTGGAAAGCAAATTGTTACGATTGCCAAGCATACGCACACTCATCACGGACATAAATCCCAAACTCTGATTCTTAAGGTGACATCCAGCTGAAGGATTTTGCCAGCATGCAACAAAAAATGTAATCCAAAAAAAAAAATCAAGCCCCGTGATATCTCACCGTCAAGTAGGCTCAACCTAAGTATGTATGTAAAAACTGAGACTTTTGGAATAAATGAGACACAAGTACTGATAGAAAGGCACAAGTGCACGTGGATCCAGTGAAAATAATGGTTTGGTTTGCTGTGTGGCATTAAATACAGCTTGCCAAATGTTGCACATCTGCCTAATTTTCACTCCTGCACCAGCGAGGCAGGGCGAGCTTTACCAGACTGGTTTCCGCAAGATGATTGTACAGAAAAGTGGCCACTGAACATTTAAGGTGCTGGCAATGGGTGAAGGTGACCAGTATCAGAGCCATTCATACTACATCTACCGTAAAGGCAACTTTCTCCCCAACGTAGATGAAAATACCTCAAGTGCTCCAAGTTTCAACTTACCTGATCATGGAGAATATGGGCATGGGAAATTGTATACGTGTGTGTGTGTGTGTGCTTGTGTGTGAGTGAGTGTGTGTGCATGCGTGCCCCGTACCTCTTGTGCGTGTCTGGTTGATACATGAAACTGAATTTGTCTGTGGGATGCCCGCTCGCCATTCTTGCTGTATGCAAATGAGGAAGGAGTGGAAGTGGATATGCAAATCTGAAATTAAAACAGCGAGAGGTCATGATTACAACGAACACAGGAAAAGGAAAAAGGAAAAAGAAATAGCTAAAAAGCAAGCACCAGTATCACAGCAAATGGTTAGTGACGCAGCAGGGGAGACAGTGATTTATGTGAGTGTTTGTGGTGACGACTGTGTCTTTAGCCACCAATATGCACCAGTACATAACTGTGCAAATTCAAAACGGTGAATGGATTTTTAAAAAAGATGTCAATAGTGTGTGAAATGGGCGGTTTGCTTCCATTTTAAAATCTCTTGGCATCAGTTGTCCATGTGCGTACATACATTGTTTCTAGCAGTGCTGTCTGACAAAAGGCATGAGGCCATTTTTTTCAGTCCTGTATGTTTATCCTATATGATTTGTGTATGTCCAAGACAAAGTGAGGCATGAACATGATTGTGTATAAATATGTGACGTGCTGTACACAACATCCAATACAAGCAGCAAAGCAAACATTAAGACAGCCAAATGAGAAAGCACAACACACCCAGTGAGTGGGGCAAGTGACGGAGCACAAAATATAGTACAAAAAGGCCAGAGTCTTGCACCAAGCTATGAGTACGCAATGATCCAGTAAGCATGAGCCAGAGCCACAAAAGCATCACACAAACATAAAGCAGAACAGCGGAAGAATAAATTAAGAGAGAAAAGAGGTGTGTGTGTGTGTGTGTTATTTGAGTTCATGTGCATCTTCTGTCTCTTTGTACTTCTGTTTCTGACAGATGGGTTGTTGGCAGAGTCCAGGCCAGTTTCGTCTGGTTTTCACTGTGGCTCTGTCGTGTGCTATGTACAAGAATGCATGAAATGTGTTGTGGCAAGCTCTCCCCACAAAGCACATCACCCATTTACCATGTACAGACTATCAATCATTTGTCTAATTATTTTTCCTGTAGATTTGTGAGTTGGATTGTAAAAAAAAAAAGGACAAACTTAAATCTGATCCATCCTGAGCATGGGCTTTAGGGCCAGTTAACAAAACCTTCAGGTGATTATAGCTTCACTGTCATAATTTCTGGGCATACAAAGTACTATGGTGATGCCAAACGGCACCAACTGACACTTCACATTAGGCAAGGAAGCATTTCAGTTCTCCATCCAGAAACTCTTGACGTCAAAACGCCAATAGGCACTCTGCAACTGAATGAGAGCACAAATACGAGTGGAGTTGCTTTTGAGTCGTTTTCGGCACAACTTCCAGAACAACACACATGTGCATGGCCCCAAAAAAGAGCAACAACATGAACCTGTGCGTGTGTATGTAAAAACAACAATAGTGGCAGTATGTCAATTGCCCAAATTTATATCTCAGGATAAAATAATTTGCCTAGGGAATTGATGAATCTATTCCTGCACATCCCATAGCAACACTCTCTAATCTAATGCATGTCATATGATTTAAGTCCTTCTCCTGGGGCAACACTGCCCCTCCTTTCAGTCTCGCGTTTTCGTTAAATGTATCATTAGCTTTCTCTATCTGACTTAATCAGTCTCTCTACCTGCAAATGCTTGAATACAACAAGATTAACGCAAGGCAAAGTCACCCTCTTGACTCTGTGATGATGTGCTTGATGAAAAGAAAGGTTAGAACAGTTACTCCTGAGGGGGGGATTAATATCTATCAGAATTCATGACAATCCATCCTAAAAATGATAATTCACTCAAAACCACAAATGCTAACCCGTTAATCCATAGCCTCTTATCGTCTTAACAAGCAATTATTGAACAAAATCATCACATGAATGTAACAGTAAACCATGTAAGCGCTTGGTCTGGCAGTTATTCAAGTGAGCAAAGTTGTAATGTACATGTAAATGTGCAGAGGGAAGGAAAAATGCCCATTAACACATGGGCAGGTGGCTAAGCTAACCCTGAGGTCTAGTGCGGCAAACAACACGTACCCAATTACTGTGCCTGAGTAGAGAAAGATGTGCGTGTTCATCATTTTAGTCTGAGCCTGCGTGTATGCAGGCAAATGTGACGAAAACGTGAATGGGTGCGAACAAGAGGGGCACCACAATGAGCCTAATGAAGGTTTCTGACGAACAGAGGAAGGCAGAAATACATGTGATGATGAGTGGGAGTGTCTGTACACAACTCCCTTTGTTTTCAGGGGGAGGGGATGGTGAGGAGCTTCAGGCTCTCTATTCCTTTATTTTAAAAAAAGCTTCTCGAGCCAGAAGACTTTGCGTTTTACAGACCCACTATCTTTCATTTTAAAAGAGCATTCTCCAGAGATTCACCATGAAAGAGACATTACATTTATCTGTGGAACTGTGCAAAGGGGCACATGTACGCATTTGTGGTGCTTAAGGCATAATTTATTAAGAAAAAAAAATAAAAATGACCCCATATTGTTGGTTGCCTGTAAATATCAATAACGCATCCACGTTGCTTAGAGACGCCAGCAAACAGAACTGCTCCGGGGGTACTCAGAGCCATGGCTTTGGGTTGGGTGCGCACAATGAAGTCGAAGGATTTGGTTGTACTACAGTTCTTCCTTCACAAAAGGAACAATCCGCCTTTCTGGTAATTTTAACATCGATACCGCAGTCAGACAATATTTTTACCATGTCAATATATGGCTGAAAATAATGATAGTCATGTCATGCCTTATTTTTTTTAATTAATCTACATCCTCATTTTATACAAACCTATGTCATGTTTAGTCATTTAAGACAAAGAAAGATCGCAAATGTTTGGCATTTGTGCAAGAAAAAAAATGCTTTGCCAATTAAAAGTCGAATCATAATTAATTGTTAAAATTATTATCAAATAATTATCAGATGACAAGTTTGGAATTATTTAAACATTGAAAAGATGATGTTTTGCTAGAATACATTTTTAGATTGCCATTTGCAGCAAACAATTTAAAAAAAAACAGATTTTATACAAAAAGGCATTGCATGTGCATGAAAATGCATACAATTTGCCAAACTGAGGCCAAGTACTATAATGGGTAGAAAGCCTTCACTGTGAAGAAGCTGCAGAGCTGCAGGTGCATGACGTTCTCTAGCCACTGAGGTCTAACTAGTCAAAATGTGTTGGTTTGAATCTAGAATTGTTGCAGATTTGTTTGTCAGCTACATTACAATTCACCATGCACACACTGTGACTTTTGGCTTCTTTTTGTGAAAACAGATTTATATGTCTTTACACTCTCTTCTTGATGCAAACACGACAGACTTCATAGACAGCCGGGATTGCTGCACTGTAGCATTCCTGCATCAGTCAAAGGGCTGCAGATGATGAAACTACATGTGACATGAAACGTTTTTACTCATCTGCGAACCACTTTGTCGCCTTTCAATAGCTATACGAACCAGGGAGGATGCTGCCGCATGTCTGACCCTATAACTGTCTGTCATTCTCAACATGAAATAGAATTTCACTTCAATTTTTTCACCAGTCTATCTACTACCTGTTTATTTCTAACACTGCGCCGATGAAAAACATTTCAAAAATGGGAATTCACACTGAAAACTGACAGTGACCAGACAAAATGTGGTACGCGGTGTCTAATGGATGTGGTTTCCAAACCTAACTTGATTTGTTTAGTACTTTATCACTCCAACACTGTCCAAATATTAAAGTACACAATTCATTCAAGATTCATTTGCGAAGTGGAAGCAGCAAATATTTAGCATTTTTGTTAAATGAATGTCTGAAGCAAATCAATGATTAACACAATAGTTGCCCATTTCTGGCAACCGACCAAACCTGTCAACTTAACATCAACACTCAAAGTGTATCAGGAGCTTGCCGTCTGTTCAGCAAAACATTTCACGAATGCTGACATTAAGACCGTCCAGCACCAATTTTTTAGGACTTTGTTAAGTTTAAACTCTATTAGTAGGACTTTATTTGGGTTGAACCAACAAGCTATAGCCTTATGGCCGAGTACAAACACACAGCTCGTCCTAGGCTGCATGCCAACAGAGCTGGTGTGTGTATAGCTTTAAATGTTTTGTGTGAGCCCAGTAACGTGATAGTCAGGTCTTACCTTGCTTCAGATCTTCAAGGATTATGTCCACATATTTAATTTGTGTATGTTAATATAAAATGTGTGTGTTGCAAAACAATAATTGTGGTTCCACTCCATAAAAGGGAGATTCCCACTGCCTAAGGACGTAATAATGAGGGAGGAGGATTGTGAAAGAATAAACCTTTCACTCACTTACTCAAACACACACACAAAGAGCTACCATTCCTAGAGAACATGTACAATACAACACACAACCCCCACTCCATCCTCCCACATAATACCTCACCAGGCATCTACTCTTTAAAGCAACAAATCAAAACCCGTGGGCGTTATTGCACTTCAGCACAGGAGAGAATAGAGATGAACAGCTTCTTTTTTTTTTAAAACCCTCAAGAAGGCGGCATTTCACTTGGGTCATATGAAAAGGAAACAGATAAATAGAAATCATAAGACATAAAAATTGCTGAGTGCAACGCGGTGCATTCATATTTTATTTTTCTTAGGGACCAATTCATTTTTAAAATACCTTTCTTCATAATGAGTCATACATTTAATATATGAAACACAGCCAATTTCCCATTTGTTCATTTAATTCTATAGCATATTATTTTATTAGTTTTCTGTCCTGTAAAACTATGAGTAATCAGAAATGGTTATTCCTTTCAGATCTTTTTAAGCAACAACGCCAAAGATACATTGGTGTGCTTACTGCTGATAAAAATGATTGCAGTCCCACTGTATCACTGATAATTTTTTTTTTTTTAAAAACAGAAAGCTGCATTAAGACCCCTGAGTACTTGGGTTAAAATTGTGACTACCACCATCTCTCTTTGAAATTAATATTTATAGAAAATATTGTGCTCATGAAGGTATTCATGGCTTTTGAAATGGCAGAAATCCTAACTACAACATGATATCTAACACAGCACAGGCCCAAGGCACAGACCAACTAACAGTGCTTGCTATCACAGTCAAAACTGACATCCATAATCAAGTCAGAGACCAAATCCATCTTGCTACAGTCAGTGCTCAAAGGCAGTTTGATGGCATCAGAAATCCCTCCTGCCTTCCACACAATCAGACCTGCCCTGCAGCAACAAGCTCCAAACAGCCCAGGGCTATTTCAAATCTAGGACAGCACTATACTCTTTGGGACAGAATCTCCCCTTTTCTCGGCGCTGGCTTCCTCCTACTCTATTCTCCTTTCCAAAATCATCTCATCAGTCACACACCTCATGGGTCTGCATCTCTGGATTATATGACAATATTGTGAAAGCCCACTCAAAATGGATTTTTTTTTTACCATGAAATATATATATATATACCCTTTAACATTATCCCTTTATAGACATGTCTACACCTGCTCTGGTCCATGGTTATTTAGGAAGAGACCTACATTATAGTATGGAACGTTTTCTAATTTACTGAAACTGAGGTCAACATTTGGATATTTTGCTGTAATACAGTTTACATCCTATCTTATAATTTTATGATTCTCTGGTGTAAAAAGCTGAAATGCCTGAGATACTTTTGTCGACTTTCTTGCTAAGAATGCATCAAGTACTTTTCATTTCATTCATTTCAAGTAAATTTACTTTTAACAAGTTCTCAAAGTACTAAGGAATTATAACATCAATAGTAGGCCTGAAAGATAAGGGACAGCCTATGGCCATGCTAAACTACTGCTGAGACGGAAACAATCATATTCATCCAACAATATTGTTGTCTGGTGTGTATACAAGAATCTGCCAAGAGATACCTATAGGCATGTTACCAAAGTTAAATTCATCGCTTAAGAAGTGCCACAGAATAATGCAAAAACTCTGGGTTATCATCGTTGCCAACCAAGTGAACATTTAAGAGCGTGAACATTTAAGAGCTCTAGAAGAAATGGTGAATATATATTTCTAAAGCATGTGTTAATCCTATGAATCTTACTTTTTGCACCTTGAAATTCTACCTCTCCATTAAACCAGTTCAAATCTATAATCAATGGAATATTTCCTAGACTAACGGTAGTGCATAGAGTGAAACCTAAAAGCCCCAACAAGACTTGTTTCTTTACCAAAAATTAGCTGAAAATGAATTAACCCATGCCAATTGCTTACATGGTAGCAGACTTATTAAAAGCTGACTCTGGCATGTCTGTACGTACCGAGGTACAAATGCATCCTCAACACTGTAAACATTTCTTTAAAAATCTTTTAAATAGGCAGGCACTAGTGCATCTTGCCTATTGCAGTAATGAGAAAATAACGAGCTGCTGAATAAACCCAAAGTTTACATTTGGTCATAAGTTTGATGTTGAATTTTAAAAATCTTTCCAATACATCCAATCGAATGCATCAATATATTTGAATATTAATATCTGTGTGATATAACAGATGACCGTATTAAGGGCGAATTATACTCTTGCAACTACAACTGCGGCTGGCCACGCAGTCAGATTGACGGACTCGTTTTGGTTTATAGTTCCCGTGCGTTTTCCATACGCCACAACAGCAGGTGGCGCAACGACCGTTTAGAGTCGACCTGCACACCATGGTTCACCAATATCTCCCTTCAGGAATTCACTGCCATCTGCGTGTTCTTATACTCCGTCAGACGGGTTATATAAATGCTCATATTTGCAGATCTCTTCAGCCAAACGTTCTATGGCTTTTAAAAATAGCCGTATTATGCTATGAAACTGGAAATGCGAGACTCAGAAAGGATGCGATTACCGAACCAGTCACAGTCTTGCAGGCTTGCGTTGCTTTGACGGATAGTCAGAAATTTGGGGTGACGCACGCAAGCACGCAAAATGGTCGATTTCACCACGCAAGGGCAGCCATGCGTGTCTTGCGTCTCTGCATAAAACCTGCATATAAATCAGCCTTTATAAGCAGTTATTGTGGTGATATTCATCATAGAATTGCACCTAAAGCTATTTAGTTGTGGTTAGATGGCTTAAAATCAGATGTGGAAGACCGGAAACATGGTCGTCTGTGTATAGAATTAGGGGCGGTGCCTGCTCAGGCCTGTGTAAGATAACCAATCAGAGCAGACAAGCTTTTTGAGCGAGCCCTTAAAGAGACAGGCTCTCCCTAAAACAGACCATTACAGACAAAAAGAGGTGCTACAGCAATAGATAAGACAAAAAGCATTTTCTGTTTATGTACACAAACGCAATTAAAAAAACACCACAGACCATGGAAATTAAAATTTGAATGTAAATGTTGACATATGTGGCAATTAAAACATTATGATTATTCACTCTACAATTTGTTTACTTTTTCCCCCAGCTGATTTAAGAATACATTTCTTTTTCTTTAACTTGTTAGGCTTCATCCCTTGGGTTTAATTAGATATATGTTCATTAAACACACTGCTACTGGACTACAACATGAAGAAAAATGATCAATCCTGACTGTAGGTATCAGTACAACAGTGTGCAGTGCAGACACATGTGGTCTATGCAAGTGTGTACTGTGTGTGTGCGCGCGTGTGTATGTATGTACAAAGTGGCAGATCCCCGCCCCCCCACCCCAATATGATTAACACTGAAAGCATTTCAACTTTGCCTCCAGGGATAAGTTCAACCTTTTATCCTTTGATGTTCCTCACCTGCCACTGTACACATGCGAGCGAGCACACACGCAGATCAAAGATCAATCAATGATGGTCAGGAATCTGTTCGGATATTAAAAAAACAATGTTTTGTCATCCAATTAGAGCTGCAATGGTTAGTATATTAATCAAATAGACAATCATTAGGTAATTAATTGCCAACTATTTTGATAGTCGATTGTTAAAATTAAAATGGCAAATCGTTATCGATGTCCTTTTCAAATGCAAGCATTTGTTGCTTTTGCTTTTCTTCCATTTTGTATTTAACGATGATGAATATAATAATTAGAGCCCCAGTTTAAGTCCTGAATTCGAGTGATATAAATCATATGCATTATGAAATTCGGTTGAATTCAAATGGCAACCTTATTGTCTAACATCACTGAATTTCCAGGCAATCCAACAACATACTTGTTTGTAACTACTATTCTTTTTTTGATGTTGGTCATCGTCTCAAGGGACGGTGGGCTGGACACCAGAGGAGGGTGAATCTGGAAGCTGCCGTCTCTAAGCATCTTGTTCACTGATAAACATATTAAGTGGTTCAAACCACACGGGATTAAAGAGCTAGAAAAATGGCCTGTTTTAGAACCACCGACTCTCAAAACATTAAGTGACTCCAGCTTTCTATAGTCTGGCAGTTTTACGGCTGCATTGTACAGCCCACCATTCATACACTGAGACTGCGCTAAACACATGCCAAAAGCCATATGTCACACACGTTCCTCTATCATGGCAGACAGGGGTCACCTTAGCCCGAAGATTAAACTGAAGCTCTAGTTTGGGTCCAACGCAAAAACAGTTGAAATGCCATAAATATATTGCAATTTCTGAGTGGATTTCTCAAGGATGACCATTGCCCCTGCATTTTAGTATGCCTTCATCAGGGGGGTGCAATTCTGACAGAAACTTCTTGATTTCAATAGTCTTAAAAAGGTTGTGCACAGCCTGTTCATTTGCATGTGTCGTATTTATTTTGGGTAGATGCAATGTGACTAATGTTGTTTAGCCTCAAGTAGAACCCAGGTAAAAATGTTTTTAAAAAAACCTAGATTACTAAATGTCTAACACACATGAATGAGCCGTGTGCATCTTCCAGTCTCTACAAAATACCATTTTGAACTGTACACAGAACTTAAACTGCGTTGCTCTGGTAAGGGCCAAGAACAGCGTCTCAGAAATCCCTTTCTACAGATACGGTTGCTTGAATTAAACTGGATTAGTGGTCAATGAGTAGAGCAAGTTATCCCCAAAATAAAGATAATCATGACGAGGATTCATTTCACTGATAAGACTAGTCATAAGAGAAGAAAAATATGCCTGAAGCATTTTTGTGTAGATCTGTCTCTTTTGAACAATGTATGGCTGCGTTCAGTTTTTGAATTCTGTGTCGTCAGTGAGTACAGCAGTTGACAGAGACTGTTAAATCTTTTCTAGCACTGAATAATTAGTCAATCAAAAGAAAATAAATCAACAATAATTATGATCATAATTATTTGTTTAAGTTCTTTACCAAGCAAAAACTGCCAAATATCTACGTGCAGTCTGCTCTTCTCTGATTAAATGGCCTTATTTAACATATAATACAAACAGTGTTTCGGTAAGGAGTTGGTCAAACAAAAGAAATTTGAAGACGTCATTGTGATTTTGAAAAATGTGTTTTGGACAATTTACACCGTATTCTGACATTTCGTAAACTGAACATTATGGTTTTTTGGTTGTTGTTTTTTTTAAACGCTCAGCCAATGTCTAAATATATATGCATTAGATTCTGCCAAACTAATTGTATTTTGCATTTGTAATACTTGTTCGAACAATCGGGCGTCTTCATCTAACCCAAACTGAACATCAGGATCCACATGTTTATTATGAACCTAATAATAGATGACGTGCACAGACTTAGCTAGTGAAAGTGATCCATTAAAATCCAAAAATGCAGAAAGACGCTACAGTTATTTTTAAAACTGCACAGACGCAGCACAAAACTCCGTTAAAGACACATTAAATACACTCCAGGATACATTTTTAGTTTCATATCGGTGGTTGCAACCGAGAGGTTACAGCCTGCCACACGTTTGCATTTACTACCGCATCAACGGTTATTATATAGTTATATCCATCAGAGTACGGTAACTTATTGGCAGTGCATTGGCATTCCTGCGATAGCGAGCAACGCCAAAATACAGCCATGGTTGGACAAAAAAAGGGTCACACTCAAACAAGCTTAAGACACCATTTTGAAAAATCCACCGATTTCTAGATAACAACTCCGAGATGCCATCTTGCCAATTATCACCAGATTAGCCACCGTTAGCACGGCTATTCAACCGTTCCCGAGGCACACCCCCGTGCGGGAATCTAAACAGCGGCTCACACATATTAGTAACGTCAGCTTAGCTTGTCTGCTCTCCTAAAAAAAAAAAAAAAACGTAGCATCCTCGCATCCCTCGGCACGCGCTGCTCAAATGGCTAATTAGCGAGCTAGCCGAGTAAGAGATTAGCCAACGACAGGGAAAAACACTCGCAGGGAGTCGGACCGGACCGCAGCGGTACGACAACAGCGACCGTTGCCGCCGAGGCTCAAACTCTGAACGGCAACATAACCCCCAGTAACACCGATGCGACAATGACCATTAGTATCGGTTTGCCTCCGCGATTTCAGCTAGCTAGCTCGCTTAGCTTAGCCCGCTAGTTCCCCCAACTGTCGCCACCGCGGAGGACAATTGAAGAAAAGAACAAAACCCGAAAAAAACTAGCAAATCGACACATGGACGTTCCCTGCCCTCCTTTATAAACATCGGTCGAGACTTACCACTTGGTCGAAGAAATAAAAAAAGATTCCCCGTGTGTGTACGTGATGTCTCCCGTGTGTCTGCGCTGCCTCAGGTCGGTGCGGACTGGCTTTGCTACAGCAGCGTTTTTTTTTTGTCGGACCAGTGGCGCAGAGAAGACAGCTTTCACCCGAAGAGACGGCCACCGTGTGGGGGATGGGGATGCATTGCCGGGAGGGAGAGAGGAAGGGAGGGATGCAGGGATGTAAGGAGAGAGGGGGGGCGAGTGTGTGTGTGGGGGGGTGTCTGACCCACCGATATATATATATATATATATATATATATATATATATATATATATATATATATATATATATATATATATATATATATATGTAGTGGAGTGTTTTTTCACAATAGCTGAATAATGATACAATGTACGCACACAACGATGTAATTCAGACTTAGAAAAATGAGTAAATGATAATAACATATATAACCGGTTTTACTCTCAATCAATCAATAACGGAGCATTTCATTTTAAGGGTTAGTGCGACTGTGAAACGCCAGTCTACTAATATAGATGATGTCGATGAAGCAAGATGGTCTAATTTACAGGCTATTGTATAATAACACTGTAACTTCTTTGTTCTGTTTCGTGTGTGTCATTGAGTCTGTGGGTGTTGTGTTGATGATATGTTACCTGTATGTTGTTACGTATATAATTGTGAGTAACACTATACTATATAAATATATTAGTGTATGTTTACAAAAAGCCTGCTGATATGTGAGTATTTCCAAGCAGAAGAGTGTCTGTTATTTGTTCAGCGTCATTGTGGTAGCGAGACGCTACTCCAGAAATAGCTGGAAGTTCACGTTCACTTATTCAAACAAGAGGCTTTTGCTTCGTACATAAAAACAACCGCACATTTTGTGCATCGCAGCAAGGCAACGCCACCCAGTGGTGATGAGTTGCAGTGCACCACGATGTTTTCCTTTTTTTAAGTCCTGCAATCCTGCCTGCGTTTTTGCTTTTACTGTATATTGTAATTATGTTTTTTGCTTGAATGCATTTGATATAATATCTTATTTTGTCTAGCTTATTTAATAATCCGTTTTCATGTCGCCTTTACTTCAATAATGTCTCTTGGAAGGTGAAGTTGCCCACTGCAACTAAATATTGACACAAACAGCACCAGCTAGCAAAAACCCAAAGCTTGTAAAAGCGTATTCCATCCGTAGTATCCCTTGTATATTTCTGCTTACGTTTTAACTTCTGACAACAACACATTCTCGTCGAGTTTTAGCCAAGACCTATTCTGTAAAACTACAAATACGAGAGAACTACAGCTCCCATCTGGCATTGCGCATCCCTCTACGGCAAATAAAGAGCCGCATACTTGCACACGCAGCTCAAGGGCTTTTATAAAAGAGATTAATATCTCAATATCAGCAACACTTCGGTGCGCTTTCAGAAAATATGATGCCGACAAATATGGCCGGTAAAAGAGAAAAAGCTGCCCAAGTCGTTTCGTGATTTTTCGCTTCCGGAAGTCAGAATGGCGTGAGAGAGAGATAGAGCTGTCCGAGGTGCTGACACAGTGAGTCGCTTATAGTGCATGTTCTTCTTCAGACAACATATCTCTATATTACACCTGTATTTATATTACTTGTATGTGTTGGACTTTTAAAAGTGATTCATTATCTCATGTGATATGTAACCTAATATCTGTATTTCAACGGTGCGCTGGCAATACTGAAGGTGCTAGACGCCAGATCATTCCTCAAACTTTTTTCTGTCACCATATATCATGCACCCCTTTTTCTCATGCTCACTATATTGTGCGAAAATGCATTTTGATCTTTGATTCTAGTTTTTTATATCGGTAGAATTTAGGAAGATGGATGAGTCACAAGAGTCATCGTCCCGTATTATCGCCAGCAGCCCCCCGAGTAGTACACCTGGCAGTACTCCACAAGGCAATGGTGTCCCAGAGTGCCGGACCCTGCTGCGGGTGCCTGAGGCACACGGACTCCAGCTGCTGGGGGTGCTCAGATCATTCAGAGAGCAAGGCTTGATGTTTGACTTCACCATTGAGGTCCAGGAACACAGTTTTCCCTGCCATCGCTGTGTGCTTGCAGCATGCAGTGATTTCTTCAGGTAGTCTATCTGTGTGTCTTTCTTTCCACTACCTACCTAACCATCTACCGATTAATAAAGTAACTGTTATGTCTTTAGGGCCATGTTTGAGGTGGACATGAAAGAGCGTGGTGATGGTTCAGTGACTCTGGGTAACCAGTGTCCAGTAGCAGTGGGTTCTTTCCTGGACTTTGCCTATTCTGGAGAGACACTCATCACTGATGGCAATGTAGACATGCTGTTTCAGCTGGCCTCTTTTCTGCAGGTAGAAAAACAACATTTTTTTCTTTAAAACATACTTTTTTGCTAAATTTGTGCCCTAACCAGTGCCTTCTCATCTGTCTTGGTGTTACTATTCAAAAACCTCACATTTGGACATGTCACAGTTAGTGCTGTCAAAATATCAGATTTTCACCACACTGTTATTGTGGCTAAAATAATTCATTATCACAATATTCACAATATTTTCTGATTTCTTGTAAATCATCAGTCAAAGTCACCTTTAACTTTGTCTATTGTACATTTTGTCTCTTGGCAAAAACTCAAAATGTGACTGTAGGGAGAGTTTGTTACCGTAGCTGCAAAAATAAAATGAGTTTGGAGATGTTAAATTTACATCATTAATATTAAACAAGCATAATGAACAGAGTTTGAAAACAAACAAAATTTGAAAAGACACCCTTAATAAGGTTATGTACTTGTTGCCAGTTTTTTTTAAACATGTCCTGTATGTGTCCCCAGGTGCCAGTCTTGTCCCATGCATGCAGCAACTTCCTGATAGGAACCCTGGACCTCAGTAATTGTCTGTCCCTCTTCTCCCTCGCTGAGGCCTACGGCTCTGCCTCCCTCCTCCAAAGTGCCAATGAGTTTGTGGTTCAAAAC
Organism: Clinocottus analis; assembly: GCF_023055335.1. Classification (NCBI taxonomy): domain Eukaryota; kingdom Metazoa; phylum Chordata; class Actinopteri; order Perciformes; family Cottidae; genus Clinocottus; species Clinocottus analis. The sequence goes on along the minus strand of NW_027175931.1, from coordinate 9,339,180 downwards.
TTCTCTGACCTTTCCAAAACCCAAGACTTTCTGGATATGCAGGTGCGTTAAAAATTGATGAGATAAGGACATAATTTTAGTTTATATAAGGATGTAAATTCTGTAGATTATTTGCTAATATGTTACAGCAATTTTGGCCTTAAAAGACTTTGATTTAGAACGATGTAGGATAGGAAAAAGTAGGAAAAAGTATTTGAAGGGTTTCAAATGATTTAATCAAGTGCATGTATAAAATGCGGTACTGTGCTCATAACTCATCTAATTTCTATGCTAGGGCTTAACATTGTTACTATAATTACACATAAAAAAAATCTTTCTTAGTAATAATAGTGTTCGAAGTCGATTTGATTTGACATACGATCTAATTATTGTTCCGCCTACATCAAAAAGCCTGAACTCAGTATTTACTATTTCAATTGCTTCTAATAGGTGAATATGTTGGAAGCTTGCCTAAGTTCAGATGCTCTGAACATTCCCAATGAGGAGGCCGCGGTGATGTCACTTCTTAGATGGACACACCATAATCTCTCAGGAAGACAAAAACTGTTGTCGGGCTTGTTATCTCTAACCAGACTCCATCATGTACCTGCGCCTGTACTTAAGGTAAGTGTATGCTGCATCTGTGGGATTTGGGATTTTTATTATACAGTGTGGTCTTGTGATTGTCTCAACCTTCCTGTGCGCCCCCTCACCGTCTCTCTCAGACTCTGCGTGACTCAGAGGCCCTCCTCTGCGATGGTAAGTCGTGTCTCGCCCTGCTCTCAGAGGCTCTCAGCAGGCAGGACCAGGACGACGGCTTGCTCTCCGACGCCAGGCCAGCCACCACACAGAGTTACATCTACATTCACAAAACAGAGGAGAACGGAGATATCCGCCACACCTTCTGCTACTGTCTGGAAACAGACCAGTGGAAAGAGCTGAGGACAGGGCACGGACAGGGGGGCGCTGCAATGCCAGACCCACCAGGATCCTGCCTTACAAGCTTTGCTGAGAAGGTACGTTTTGGGATTGGACCTCGAATCCTGCTGCTTTCTGGGGCAGTGATTCCTAACCCGTTTGTCAATTTGTGACCCTTGCTGTCGGTATGTCTTGTGAGATTTCTTCCCCAGATTGTTTTGTTTAAGCGCGTTAGAGACCTCACAAGGTCGCCAGGTACGCCAGTAAAAGTCTTATTTCAAAAGAACTAAAAAACAATTCAGGAAAAGAAAGAAACATAAAACTATTTTTTACTACTATTTAATCCTTTAATTATCTTTTACCCTAAACTTTATCTTTGGATCCATTCAGAGGTTCCCAACCTCCTGATTTAGAGAACAAATGTAAAATGAGAACCATATTTGAGGGGGGCAGCGTAGATTACGTCATGGTTTTTTAAATCATTCTCTCAGTTATAGCTTGAAAAAATTGGCCAACATGTCGTCTTTCCACTGGATCTAAGATGTTCGTGACAGGGGGCTGCCGGGGTAATTGTTGTCGGGCAATACGTCTCCATGTGGCAGAGCCGTTCCATGATGCTATGGACGAGGTTTGGTGCCTCTGTCCTGTGACCCGAACTTGCACGCGTGCACCTGCCATGCAAAAGCCCAGAACCATGCACACAGCTGTAACCTGCCTGGACCGAGTGTACGTCATTGGAGGACGGACCAAGGGACCGAGAGAGGGAGCTCCTAGTCTGCTGGAGGTAACGGTGTCTCATTTATATACAATCGGGTTAAGATATACATTCAGTACTCGATTATTAAGTGTGGATCTTTTTTGACGTGCAGTACAAATGTGGTTCTTTTCTATCATATATTCTAGGTGGAGTATTATAACCCTCTGATCCAGACCTGGTGCTCAGTCAGCCCGCTGCCCACTGCCATCTTCTACCCGGAGGCCAGTGCTTGTGGAAGCCTTATCTATGCATTGGGCTCAGAGGTGGAGGTCACCGACTCCTTTAACCCCTCACTGGACAGCTTCTTCTGCTACGACGCCCAGCAGGACCAGTGGAGCCGCCTGGTGGCAGAGTTTGGCCAGTTCTTCCATGCTACACTGGTCAAGGCAGTGTCAATAAATAACACACTGCACCTCTGTGACCTGTCCACTTACAAGGTCAGCCATCAGATGGGCATGAATGTTTGTCAGTCATTGCATTGTAGTGTGAGGGCATTCAAAAGGGCTTATGTCGGTTAGGTTTGCTGAGCAGGTTCATGTTCTACATACAGGTCTACAGTTTTTGTCCAGAGACCTGCGTGTGGAAGGGTGAAGGGTCATTTGAGTGCGCCGGGTTCAATGCTGGAGCGGTTGGTCTGAAAGACAGAATCTACATCCTGGGCGGAGACTATTCACCTGACGAGATCACCGATGAAGTTCAGGTGAGAGAAGCTATTTTGACTAGTATTGGCTAAAAGTGGTGTTCAAAAATGTTCATAAGCTGAAGATGGAGGCCACTTGGTGCCAAAATGTGTCCTTGCTTTCGTAAAGGCCTTAAGGATGTGATCAGCAGCTCACCAGAGACATGTTTGGACATAAATGATTCCATTGCAAAGACAAACAGAGGGTATTCGTCTTCTGAGATCTGTCTGTATTCTTGTGACCCGTACAGGTGTACCACAGAGAGAGAAACCAATGGGAGGAAGTGACCCCCATGCCCAGAGCTCTCACTGAGTTCCACTGCCAGCTAATTAACTTTAATAGATACAAAGACCCATGGAGTGACACTGCATTATGCACAGCAGACACACACTCATAAAGACATGTTAGTGGATACATACGTGTGTGTGTGTTACATGTGTCACTGATGTGAGCAGTACCCACAACGTTCCCTTAAAGGCTTCAAACCTCTGTGCATGACAGACAGCTGACTGAAAGAATGACAATCTTTGACTATCACTGCATCACTCGAACATCATCGTAATGCGAGAGCACCAAAGCCAGATCTTTTTATGTTTTATTTAAATACTTTAATCCTTAACTTTGTATGTGTGAAGCAGCTGCTGTAACAGGATCTCTGTTGTGTCATTCAAAATCTGGTCTCTCCCATCCGGGAACCCTATAGATCAGAAGACTATTCTCCTATTGTGATCCTATTTTAGTAATGGAATATTTTTCCCTGCGAAAATGAGAATTACCCTGAAGAAGAACTCACAGTATCTGTACGTTTGTCACTTTTGAAGCTTCATTTAGTCAGGTTTCAGGGGGGAATTCAGTGTCCTTTTCCTGCATTTGAGGTATTTTCATCATGAATGGTTCAAATGACTTTGTTTTGGCATAAATACACATTAACGTATGAGTTCCTTCAAATTAAATGTGCTTCACGAGATGGTACAGATTAGAAAATACACATTATGTTGTGATATTTTTAGAAAATGGTCCTATTTATGGGTCGGTCATTTTTCAGATTTGTCTTCCTCTTTGTTTTTAGCTGATGAAGACCTGCTCATATATATTAGACCAGTAGTTCTCACATGGGGGTACGCGAAGGAACTCCTGGGGATATGTGAGATAAAATAAAATATATTTAAAATCCATTGAAAAATCCTTTGAAAATAGTTATTAATTGAATATTCAATGAAATATAAATGTAAGTTCATCAACTGAATTGTATATGTTCTATATAAAATCAGACACTGATGGCACAGCGCTGTGGATTACATCTTTTATTCAACTAAAAATGCTTTGCACTGGTAAGAGGGTACTTGTCTGGGAAAAATAAAAAAATATATTGTATATTTAGTACATCACTTATTAGACTATTTAGTACTCTACTAAAATAATTGAATGGTAATACTTCTTAAATGATTCATTTTGAAGTATGTGCATTATGTTTCAGACTGTTGTGTATCCATGCATGCCCTGCTTCTCCTCTCATAATGTATAATTCTACATGTGATCAATGCAGAAATGACCTGATAATCTTTAAAAGCTGCTTGTTTGATGAAAATGTGCAACTATCACAGAGAAACCCTCTGTAGCTTCAAAGAACAAAATCTCTTAAAGCTTCAGAAAGCAGGAGAAAAATAAAGGCTTTACAGTGTAAATGATAAAAGCAAAGTACGTGTGTTATGAAAGAGAAAACTAATCCAACAAATGAAAGACTGTTTATTGGCGAGAAGTGAACATAAACATAATGCTTCATTGTTTGTGTAGATGTTGTCTTCTTTGAGTAAATTTAGTATCTACATTTACTCACAGCATGGGTCATGTATCAATGTCACATGCACGACACATGGGATACTGCATGTACTCCTGTTTATGTGACATTGCTGTGTCTAATAGCTGACGCTTTAAAACACCTGTTTATGTTTATTCACCCTCACATCGTGACTTCCCATTTGGCTCTTGCCAAAAAAAATGCAAGGCAACTTTCAAAAACCATCTCAAAACAAATTCTGATCCAAGACTAGTTTGTAATTGACAATCTGCCCTGTCTGTAACAATCACATAGTTGTAGAGCTCTGAACTAGACCAAGCAAAAAGAGCAAAACGATGTAAACACTGTGTCTGAAGAGGAATCCATCAGCAGCAAAGTTCCACAACATTCAGGTTGGCTTCGATCCACACACATCTCTCGGTCTTCTTTGCCTCTCGTTCATCTCGTCTCTTGTTGCTCCATGGTTCAGTCCTGGTAAACTTTCACCAGCAGCCACATCAAGAGCACAGTGACTAAGACGATCATGAAGTTGAGGAACAGCTCCTGTACCGAGCGGTCCATGCTGGTATCACAGCCGAGTAGAGCAGGCCGGGAGGAAAGAAGGAGACGAGTACGAAGGATGCAGATGTTGGGTGTTTTTTTATTTGGAGCTGGGACTGGTCCTGAGAGCTGTAGAGAGATATGAGCAATGAAATATATAATACAGGTATGACCAAGGCAAATAATGTAAAAGCATATATTTATATAAGCCGATGTGTATCTTCAGTGGCACATATGCTGATGTTTTGCGTGTGCATGTTTGTCGCCTCTGTTATCATAGATTGGAGGGATAGGCTACTTCTTAAGCGGGTCATTACACATGTTCCATCACTCAGCAGGGAGAGGCCCAACAATATCCCCTCATACACACATAGGAGATGATGCACACACCAGCGAAGCATACTTAATGATGCACTATCATACATGTGATCAGGTTAGAAAGTGCTGTCTGGGAACGTTATTGATGCAGGAACAAAACAGATACAAGCCCCTTTGTAATCGTTTTAATTTCTTAGCTGTTCATCACTTTTTGAAAGATTTGGATTGGATTGGTCGTCCTTATTATTTACCCAACAATGACAACATTATTCAGAATGATAACACAAAATCAGATGTAGCCAGAGCTGTTACCTTTCTTCTTTTGGCAGCAATCTCACTATGAGCAGGAAGAGGAGAAAGCAGAAGTTTGTATGTGTTCCAGTAGTACTTGATCTCAGATAGCTTGTCTTTGTACTGAAAATTATATCGTGGCACTTCTTCTCCGGCGCATCTATTAGCAGCTGGTCTCCTTGCTGCTGTATAGCTCTCTTCGGTCGCCAGGGTAAGGGCCCGGCTCCTAAAGTAGTCACCGTAGCGGACCGCCCATGTTTCACATACACCCAGGCTGATGTCACATACCAATTAAACAACCAATAGAGTGCCCTATTTTCCACAAACTCATCCACTGGGCTTTTCCATCTATAACCATACAGAGTCTCCCTCTTACAGAGACCCACAACAGTGGAGGGAACCAGGGTTATTTATAAAACAACATTGCAGATACTAGGTGGATTACAGTTGTTCCAAACACAATACCAATGTGTTCTGATGGCTATAGCAAACTGTAACAGTATCACTCAGTGGGTGTGAGTTATGCACAGGGGCAAAGAAGAATAACAGAGTGACCTCTCCAAAATGTGGGGGCATGTAGATTAAAATCCAGCTGATACCACAGTTCATCATGCTGTCTGACCAGTCATAGAAGAAAATGAAAGGTTGATTCCTCCCTTTGTTGTTTCGATACTTAAAAAAGTAATATCATGCTACTGCACTTGAGATGCTATTAATATTATTTGGGACTGCTGGATGACAATAGAATAATGTGTAGGTCCTGAAAGATTGATGCCACTCTTGTGTATGGTGGATATGGAGTTACAGCCAGAAGCTGGTAAACTTAGCTTAGCATAACGACTGGAAACAAGAGTAAACAATACCCTGGCTCAAGTGGTCATGTTTGCCATCTAAAGAGGCTGGGTCTAATGGTAGAGGTCAGCCTGTGGGTGACAGAAGCGAAAGAAGAGAGCAGAGTGACATGCTATGGAGAGCATAACCCTTTTGATAATTAACAATAACAGACCCTCATCCCTTTAGTATTTTTGTTTAGTTTCTGTCATTCTATTTCTATTTCTAACTGAAATGATCTGAAAAGCTACTGAGCTACCAGTACTGACTGTGCTGTGACATTAAACAACGAAGATGCTATGTGTTAATTAGTGAGCAGATGTTGCTGCTTTTGGACAAATCCAGGCACGCTGTTTCTCCCTGCTTCCAGTCTTTATGCTAAACAAAGATAAAGTGGTGTCAGTCCTTTCATCCAATGTATCCACCAGGAATACAAAAACAATGTATTTGCCAAAACTATTCCTTTAAATATATGTAGATTGTAGTGAAGTGTTTCTCTCTCTCTCTCTCTCTCTCTCTCTCTCTCTCTCTCTCTCTCTCTCTCTCTCTCTCTCTCTCTCTCTCTCTCTCTCTCTCTCTGTAATGTATAACCATTGTTCTTTTACCTTCTTCCTGCTATGCTGGCGTTAAGAAAGGGATTTTGACACTTTACCACATGAACCTCTCAGTTCATTTTACACTTGACAGCTGCTTAAAACTGTGATCTGTGATTATCTCTGATCTAATGTTAAACCCCCTTGACACCCTTTCTCCCTCACAGACAGAGGGGTTACAGCAGGACAAAGTGTGTATGAGCTTGGCTCCCTTGAACCTTTCATCACAGGATTCCAAGATCTTTCCTTGAGAATTTAACAGATCAAAGTGTCTGCCATTGTAGCCCTACCAATGTTGAACCAATAGCTATTTGACCCAGGGATTCCCATTGTCACGGCTGGGTGATTGAATAAAGCAGACCGAGGTGTACAGGCATCTCTGTGCGGGGTGGACCAAGCCCCACTATGACAGCTGTGTGTGGTTAAGATATAAAAGCACTGGCAAGGTTACTCTCTAAATCAGTAGAGAGACAGGGGAGTGTCAACAAACCCTCAGAGACACCATTTCACACATTCTGGGTTGCTATGTATCCATGCACAATATAAGACTATTGTTTATTACCAGTGAGGGTTTGTGACAATGTTATGGTTGTCATATGTGAATGCTATGGTAAAAAAAGGACAAATAAAATCATCAATAATATAAAAGTTGGCTTTCAGTGTTTATAATAAACTAAACACCTGCTGGCTGTAGCTTCAAATCTAGTGTAAAGACAAAAGTGTGGTATTAATCCTCAACATGAGATGTATTATTATTATAAATATATGCTCTAGAAGTTCAGCAAATAATAACATTGGTAGTAATTTTAGGGTCACTTACATCTACTCTCAATATTAAGAGAAAGGTAATTAGCGTAGCTTAGCATAGAAAACAGCTAGCCTGGCTCTGTTGAAAGCTAACAATCTACCAGTGCCTCTAAAACTCACTAAGAGAATATTTGTATATTGTTTAAAGCATGAAAGTTAATATTTCTATCATAAATAAGAGTACAAAAGTCATGCTAAAAGATATACGCTTTAAATACAACAAACTCTTATTTTACTTCTGCTGTAATTTAAAAAGTACATAGATCATATATTTTTTCATCTGACAACCAAGTCACAATGTTTTATGTGGAACTTTTCCCTATATGCACTTATTTGTTAAGTTATGTCCTGTGGTTTAGCCTAAATATTGATGTATACATAGCACTGAATGTTTTATCTTAATCTCTAAGGTCAGTGTCTAAATCTTTCCTACGAGAGGGTGCTTTGATTGGAGGAGAGACAGGAATTCATCTCAGCTGACTGTGATCCTGAGATACGCACAGCAAAAACAAAGCTCAGGCTTGTTTATACTTTAGGCCAGTTGCGATATTATGTTTGAGCATCAGATCTGCTGCCAAATACCTCAATTAGTAACTTCTGTCTGCCTCTTATCCATTGTAGCTGCCAGTTAGTCAGTGAATAGACTGATCTGTAAATTCCTCAGTGACACAGCATGATTTGTCTTCTCTTGTTGGGATCTGTAATGCAAGACAAACCTTTGGCAGTGTACATACATTAAAATGATCAGGTTGCACATCAGTTATATGTTTTTTTTAATAAGATTGAACATAATGACCATGCTCTGGAAAGTATTCATGAATCTATCCATGCACATGGGGATTGTGGGTTCCACTCTAGTTCTTACCATGACCCTGCTTTTTCAGAACTTGGCTGATTCTCTCCAGCAGTGGCAAGGAAAATATCCTCCTAATCTTGTGTTTATAACCTGAAAGGGATTTTTCCACTTTGTAGAACGTTGACACTCTCTGATCACAAATTCATGGCTGACCAATTCTGAAATCTACTGTTGAAATTAGATTTATCGTGAGATGCATTTTGTCTGAAAACAGCAGTTGAGAAACAAATCTCAAGCCAAAAATCCATAATCTTTAGATCAGATGGATCATTTATCAGCGATAGTGGACTTTGTTGTGAGATTATTTATCACGTCTGTTTCCAATGTCAAAAAAATTATGTTGAACCTCAGTTTTAAGGCAGTTTGCATGACAAATAAATTGCATGATAAAGTGCTCAAGAAAAATATACATTTTTGAGTACAAGTAACTACTCTAAATGCTGATAAAAGTTGTGTGTTTAAAAACTCCAGAGCAACTACTTAATTGAGCTAGTGGTGAGATTGTTTTGTTCAACTAAGACCTTTAGGAAGTCAGATTAACTCAGACTATTGGATTACCCTTTTCTACCGCGGGCCCTGATCAATCACCCAGCAATTGTACTTGACAGAAGTCTCTGGGCATTATTGAACACAGACAAAGGCAAGAAAACTATGTATTCTTTATTCATTTGACTGGTTTTAAAACAAGATGTAGCAGAGTGTATTAATGTTGTTGGAGAGGGCAGCCACAGTCTCCTGTCTTACCAGCTGTTGTTTTGTTGACTAAACTGAGCGTGCTGATAGGACAACGAAGGGTTCCCACTGGTCAGACCTCAGCCTGGCACTGTAATTACTGAGATGGCTGAGGACAGGTGAGGGCTTCATTACACAACACCCTTGTGTATAATCACACACGCTGACACGAAAGTTTCATGCTCACAAACACATGCTGGAGCACATACTCACACCCGAAGGGACTGTAGAGGAATCCAAATGTAAGATCTAAGCTAATTGACTCCTTTGAGGGAGGAAGCAGACAAAGAGCAGAAATCAGGGCAAAAAAACAACAAAACAAGAGACAGAATACATCAATGACAATTTAGCAACATGCCTGAATGTGAAGGACTGCTTGCATCTGATCAGTATCTAAGTATTGTGTTTTCTTGTAAAGGATGCATTAGAATTAGCCAGCTAGTCTGTTGATAATACTCTTTAGTTCTTATGTAATACAAGGCTATCATCGGGTGCCAAAATTTGAGTCTGGTCTGATGATTGATGAATGAAATGGAATACCGAACAGTCTCCCCAAGATAGTCATCCTGTCTTCTTACATTTGTATTCCACAGTATCAAGTTAGCAGGGCCTAGGCCCTAAGGAATGATCCCTGAAGCACTTTTGTCTGTCTTTTGTTGGGATATTAGACATGCAACACAGATTTGCCATCAGTGTTCAGATCCTATTTAAGAGAACAGCAAACCACTGAATGTTACTAAGGCCAAGTGAAAAAAAGGTAGTTTAAAAGAGAAAAGAGAAGGGTCGTTAACGCTGGAAGAGAAAGAGGTATTCAATTATTAACAACAGAACAATATGTCGCAGCTGTGATATTACAGCCTACACTACAGTATTATACCAGTATTAGAGTATGAGGCAACCCATGGAAAGTACAAATAACAAACAGTAATACCACTGGACGTACTGCCGAGTAACAAATATAGACTTTCTTCCATTATCTTGTTTGAACCAGAGGAAAACGTAGATGTTCACACTTAATATTTTACACTGCCAAACGTATACGCCTACATTTAATAACTGCAACACATTGTAACTGATGGGACACACGCAGTCATTGTTAATGGCTTTAGTTCCCATTGTGCGTTTTGTGCGTGGACATGTTAACATACCTGCCATGAAAAGGGTTTTAAAGGAGCCATTAATGCTGGTAATCAATCATAAGGCGGAACTGTGCATGGTGGCTCTGCTCTCCGGGGATGAGAACCAGTCGGGAACGTTCACAGTTTGAGCCTTGTTTCACCCGGACAAAATAAAAACGACGTACCATGGATGCAGGTGTGAAAAATAACGTAGAAGCTGTCAGAAGGAGTAAAGAAGACAGAAAAGTTCTTCGTAAACAGTTAAAAGCCAGTCACACTTTGCTAAAACATGAAGGCATCAGCACAGCCCCGCAGCCTACCAAGGTAACTGAAAACACATATCTATAGACAGGAAGTGGCAGCAAAATGAGCGCTAGCTAAGACTTAGCCTCTTCTCGCTACTACATTTACAGTTAGTAAACGCAGTAAATACAATGCAAAGTTGTTTTCCGTTAAGTGAGTTGAATGAAAGAGCGCAGGCAAGTAGCTCTCTTGCTTATTTGCAAGTATTACTTTAATATTAGCTTGTTTTCAGTGGTTTAAAAGAAATAATAATGGAGGTTTAAACTTTGTTGTTATAGCCACAAGTTTGGATCAGTTTGAAATGTTAAGTCATAGTTTCGACAGGGATTTACTTTAGTGTTACATGCAATGCCAACAGGAAATGTGTGTCAAGAGAACAGAGCATATGAAGATGAGTTTGTAAGTGTGCTTTGGGCTGTTTGGATGTATATTAGGAAATAATTACAGTCTTGATACATTAAGTCCAGTTAAATGCATTGATATTTCAAACAGTGGTTAGCCTGTTTTGAATGTCATCTTTCAAATTGTTCATGTTGTTAAACTGGTCTCTATAAAATCAACCAGTCAACTTCTGTCTTTTCTGCAGAGTTTGGTGGTGGCGAATGGTGGCCTGGGGAACGGAGTTCGTCGAGAGGAGCTTTCTGCAACGCTGAAAGAGATGGGAGAGCTGGAGACCCTGATCATGCACCCTCACAAGCCTTACGCTTTCGTCACATACAGGTACTGATACGGACATTACTATAATGACACCAGGAAGTTGTTGCAACCTCCCTGAAACTCACACGCTTTTGTCATTTTGTTTCCAGATCTGAAGAGAGTGCTCGGAAAGCCCACATCCACCTCAATGGGAAAAAGCTTCAATGTGGAGAGACCAGCGTCACACTCTACCTCAGTTATGTCAACTATGGTACTTTACTTAAACAATACTTACTGTCAGGTCTGCTGTAGTCAATTGAAGCATTGTTTACAGCATGTTTTATCAGTAAGTTGGATAGCTGAAGAAAAACATTTTTTATGTTTGTGTGTTTTATGCTCTGGATATAATGTCCAATAAGAAACCTCCTCACTGTATGTTCTGTTTATGTAGTAACCTGTGAAGAGGAAGTGTCCGTTCCTTTGCCTGAAGGATTAGTCTTGGTGGAGGATTTTGTTTCTCCGGAAGAAGAGGATTTGCTGCTCGCTGCTATAGACTGGTCGTCTACTAATGATGATGTCACTGGTATAGGATTGCGTAATTTGCTTTGCCTGTTTGTGTTTGTTTATCAAGTTCTGGCTTTAGTTGCTATTTAGAGCTTCTCATGATCACCTAGGAACTTGATTAAATCTTGTCATAAACCTGGGTAGAAGTCAAATGACAGCACCTTAATGAATCAAGTATAATGAACTAAGTATAATGTACAAAACTATTGTCTATAATTCAGATAAGCAATCCAAGAATGTTAACATTATTTGCTGACTTCATTCTAATGCCTTTTAGCTCAAAAAGCTCTGAAGCATAGAAGAGTCAAACATTATGGCTTTGAATTTCGCTATGACAACAACAACGTGGATAAAGACAAGCCGTTACCTGCAGGTAAGCATCCATTTAAAAATGTAATCTAAATATTTTAATCTTAAGCATTTTTACTGTTTTGGCCAATACATCACTCATTTTAAAATACATTTTTATTAATTAATTACAATGTTCTCAACTGTTTCTTCAAATCAAACACTTTTCATTGTCAAATATATTAAAACATTTTTTACACACAAAATGCCGTAAGATATTTCTATATTTATTTTTTCACCTATAACTCATGTATTGGATAGTGTGCCACAATATTGTAGAGGGTGTGTGTGTGTGTGTGTGTGTTGTGCGTGCGTGCGTGCGCTCATGTGTGCGCTCGTGTGTGCGCTCGTGTGTGCGCTTGTGCGTGTGTGTGTGTGTGTGTGTGCATGTGTGTGTGTTCAGGTATTCCTCAGGACTGTCTACCTGTTCTGGAGCGGTGCCTGAGGAATAAACACATTGACATCCTGCCAGACCAGCTGACTGTCAACCAGTATGAGTCTGGACAAGGTACGTTTATCCAGTTGTGACTCACCAGTATCGTATTACAAACTTGGATACGTTTCGGAGGTTATGTAAAGATGACTGACCACAAAAAGAGAAATTGACAGCTATTCCAAGCACAAAAAATACAATGTTCTCATAAGTAAATGCCTTATACCCACGAATACATCACAACAATGTCAATGTTTCGACCTTGGTGCAGTAAAAGAAACAATATTTGCTGGAATAACTGATTATCTCTATGATTAATCAATACTTAATCAAAACTATATTATCTTCTGAACTGCAGGGATTTCAAACAGTGTAGGTTTCTCTTTGAGATGTTTTTTAGTTTATTTATTTCAGATGCTGCCGCTGTATTGTAAGTGGTGAGGCCATCAAGTAAAGACTTGTAGAAACTGGATGTAGACTAGAAACTGTGTTTTTTAAAACCACTCAGTTAAATGTTCTAAACAAATCTCGGCACACGTTTGGATTTTATTGACTTATACCACAGGGTGGCAGCAGAACCTCCTAAATGCACTGATGAGGGCCGATGAAAGTTTCTGGTTTCTTTTAGTTATCAATATGTATAATACTGGCAAACATTTGAGAGCCTTATAAAGTGTAACTGAATGGTAGATAAGTATGTTTGGATCTATACTTACATGTCAAAATTGTGTTAGTGTTATGCATCACTAACATAAAGGGTGTACATTAGAAACCCAACAATCAAGTTGAAACTAAGCACTTTTATTTGTTAAAGACCTGTGATACATTTTGACTAATATGACTATTAAAACTCTACATTTTATAATATTTACAGGCATTCCTCCTCACGTGGACACTCACTCTGCTTTTGAGGACACCATCCTATCACTGAGCCTGGGGTCAAAGGTGAGAAGTCAGTCCATCTTTTTGTGATTTTTAACTTTTTCGCAAACTCTAGTGTCCAGAGAAATACTCATGCAGCTCCGTTGGTTGGTAATTGACCCCAACTATAACATTCGTCTGTCAGCTTGTGTAGCCAGTATTGACCGCTGACGCTCAAGGTGCATTCATCAACAATTACAAGGAAAGTTACGCTTATTATTTCAAGAAAAAAAGTGTAATACAAAATATACAAATACAAAGGTTTTCACATTAATAGGGTAAAACAAGGACGCAAAGTTAATGTGGATGCAAATGGATATAGAAGTGTTCTATTTGTATGCCTGTTTGTGTTGGGGATTAATCAATCATATTACCGTCACTTCACTGACCAGTGTGATTCATCTGTCTCAGAGGGCACAACTGTCAGGGATGAGTGTTTGCAACAGTATGTTTGGATTCTGTGTCCTTGTGATTTTACTGAGAACATTGTGTCACCTTGCTTGCAACATCTCTGTCATAATCTCATGCTCGCTGTGGCATTCAATTGATACAGAATGTAGTTAATGACTCTTTCAGAGGTGTCCCTGGCTTTAGGACATTTTGTGAACAACTCGTGAACCAGATTTTCCTTTTAAACGTGGGTTTTGCTTTGTCCTTGACTATCCCAGGTGTGACTAGAGGGTGTCACGTGGCACTGGGATGCTGGTTTAGTCTCTGCAGGGTGACTGTTTTAGACGAAACCCCATCTGTCCCTGCTAGTCTGAAAAGCTGGGGCTCTATTAACAATCAACTGTTACCTGTCATACTCACACTGACAGTGCACGACTATCAATTACATATTAATCAGTACAATGCATTGAATTTGTAAAATCCCACAAGCAAGATTCTCTGCTGAATATGGTCATGTAACAGTTATAGAGCATATAATAAATAACATTTTTCAAAGACTATTTGGAAATATGATACAAAAGTGATACACCTTTTACACAAAGGGGCCGGTGGGACTCACTATCATTGAACAAACAAGTTAACAATAAAATGCAAAAAAAGAAAATGCGGGAACATATTGTTCCATTGTCCTGGTGATTTTGTGTCAAAGTCTTAAGTACTCTGGTTTTGTTATTATTTCTTTAATCTGTGGTTGTAACAAGTTAATCCACCTTTGATCAAATTCTTTAGTGTATCATCGTGTGTGTGTGTGTGTGTGTGTGTGTGTGTGTGTGTGTGTGAGAGAGAGAGAGAGAGATTGATGAATAGTCTTGAGTAAAGTGCACCATTGATTTAATCGCATTCCGTCGGTTTTATCGATTGGCCAATACTACTCAGAAGAACGTGTGTTACAGATTTTAGTTGCCATGTCAAGTTCAGATAATTTGCTGGTGTTACGTGTACATAGCTCTATTACAATCATACATAAACACTCACCTGCGTCTCTCTCTTTGTCTGTCTTTCTTTCTCTCTCTCTCTCTCTCTCTCTCTCCCCCCCCCCCCCCCCCCTCATTCACATACACACCTCTGCTTCACAAAATCCAATTTTCCTTCTGTCAGAAGTCAGAGCGATGCAGTTTGAAATTGTGTAGATGTAATTTCCCAGCAGAGCTCCTGCTGTTATGCACTGTAAGGAAACATCAGGAT